>NC_056743.1:742467947-742767947 GCF_019279795.1 Protopterus annectens
ACCCCTAGAGTGTAAAGATCCAGAAAAAAAAAAAAAAAAGCTTTTTTACATGACCAAATTCAAAAAGACTGGATAATTGTTATAAAGTAGTAAAATATGGATCTGTATCCTTGGTACAGAAATATTGCTGCTGCCCCCCCCCAGCTGTAAGTCACACTTGAGAAACGCAGAGTACCATACATAGGCAGGTGAATAATTCAACTGCCTCCACCCAGTGCTAAACGGACAGTGTTTATTTGCATAAATATCTTCTCCTGGCTATTTTTGGCTGAAATGATACAAGTCTGTATAGACGATGCCCCTTATTCATCAAACATTGACTGTAGTAAAAAGGGTGTTACTACAAAAAAAGTCATAAACACCTGCAGCCAGTCACAAATATGCAAACACAACCCTTCCTAACAACTGAGTATCCCATTATCCCCAAAGTTTAAAATATAATTACACTTTTATTTATTTGAATGTCTTAAAAGGAATATAGTGTGGATCAGAAATGACCAGCTTCAGTCCAGGAAAGAATAAGTAGGACAATACAAGGAGGCATAATACCATTTTAGTGACCACCGACTATATGGAATTACACATAAATTATATACAGTTATATAAAGAAGAGTCTAAGTAAGTCCAGCCGAATACAGTAGCATTCAGCATGTAACAGGTACTGAAATGCATGCATTCTTATACAGTTAAATATAAATATCAACAGTGGAAAAATGAAAGTGTAGTGAAACATGCATTATTATTATTCACATATTAAATCTGTTTTGATATTGCCACTTCCTCTTAAACTAATACACAGAAAGTAAAAACTCTAAACTACCTCCTTAATAAACTTGGATACCATCATAACAGTAAAGTACAGTTTTGAATAAATGCAAAACTAAGGGAAACTTATACATGCTAACTTCATGGTTATGTAATAGACACTAATTAAGTGTTATAGTTAAAGAAATAAAACTTGACTATAGTGTAAAGCAACACAAAAGAATACCAACAGAAAAGGCATCAAAGAAAGCTATTTGATAAATTTGCTCTTGATAAACAGTAGGTGTATCGTTTTCTGCTAGTCATTTTCTTCTGCCCCACATACTGAGTTTTATCCAGAATACTGCATCATCAGATTGGAACTATGTAAATCTTCCAGAAGCCAACTTTTGGAATCCTATGAGGAAAAACAAGGCATCTCTTGTCAGTTCTTCCAGCTGCTGGTTTAGACAAATACGTTTTAGTGTTACTTCTAATAAAGATTGTATCTAAATGTGAAGTAAAAGTCTCGACGGTACTGCTAAATGCTCTCTGAATGACGTACAAGTTTTTGCAGTTGTTCATAGGTTCATTAAGTTCATAGCTGGTTATTAGTCTCTCAGCCCAAGAACCATTTTAAGTCTAGCCAAGCTTACCCCAAATTTAATGAAATATTGCTGTCATTTGTCAATACCCCAGCAAATTTCACAGTTTCAATACAGTTAGACTTGTAATGTTATCTAAAAGATGTCCATGTTTGCAGTTGTAAATGCTAGTATCTGGACAAGATGAAGAAAGCAGCAGAAACAGCTGCAGAATGATGCAACTGAGTGAGGGTATCTTGCAAATCACAGCTTAGTACCTCACAGTAGACTAAGTAGTAAGAGCTAGTGAACAGAGCGCATTGGCACATAGGTGGAAGAGTGGACATCGATTTAAAGACTGAGGATGGACACCACAGGACAGCAAAGTGTGAAATGAGGAACAGTAGGAAAAGGTAGGTCAGATGCTCAATGGGTCAGCAGCAGCTAAGGACAGCACCACTGGGGGAAGGGGTAGCTGTGGGATTCATAGAAAAATGGAACAAAGGAACAAAATGTTAGGGGGTTACTAAAGTGAGTAGCTAAGAAATGTGTAAGTCATATGCAATAAAACAGGGTATAAGGAAGATAATATTAAAGGGTAAGGTGTGGAAGAGAGCTATAAGGAGGTCAAATGCAACCAGAATGGCTCAACATGCCATAGTCAAAGACTGTGAAGGCCGGGACAACAGACAACACATCTTGTGCAAAGACTGTGAAAGATGGAAAAGTAATGAGAGCAGCAAGAGATCAGAAGGACAGAGAAGGGGAGGGTCAACAGAAAAGGACAGGTATGGGGTTGAAGGGACCAGGCAGACATGTAATGGAAATAACATTTAACTACTGTTTGTTAATTAGGTAACTGGACTTGTCCAAAAACTTTCAGACATGATCCATGCCACAAACAAATACAGGATAAAATAAATAGAATGGCTAAGTATATACAGCTGCATACATTACAGAAGGAAAAAATAAGTTATATACAGAATGATAAAAAACGTACAGGAATAAAATTTGCATTTATAAATCAAACTGAATGGATAAAATTTTTTCAAAGTATTTAGCTGGATGGACTTGAAAGAATAAAGGGTAACAATAAACAAATTATGGATGGGTTCATGTAAAATGCAAGAAAGGTTTGTGTGTATACATTCCAGAAGAGAAGACCACAATCCAGCACCAGAACTTTAATGATGACACTAAATTTAAAAACACAAATACACCACGAGCGCTAACTTTTATTACAACGTTTTCATCTTGCACAGAACCATCAACATAAAATAGCATACTCCCTATCCTAAACACCTATAAATACATAAAATCCTTAATGTATCAATTATCCAGTTATCTAGACTTCCTGTTTTCAAACCAAAATCAGTCCCCAAAACAGAGTGAAACATAATACAATTGTTAAAAATCACATCAAATGTGTAAGCAAATAAAAAAATGGTCACATAATATAAAATGTCTGATTTTAAAAAAACATATTCAAAAAAATTTTCTGTATTCATAAATTTCTAATATAAATCCTATATAAATTAATTATATGCTCTACAACATTACCATCTACTGGACTAACCTTAAATTACTACAGTTTAGCTGCTCTTAAGTACAGATGTCAAGGAGACCATAGCATTTAAACCAGGGAACTTATTAGATTCAACAACAATCTGCCAATACAGTTCCCTGTATTACCATCTGGAGATCAGAGAGACTAATCAACAAACATCGGGTTCTTTACAATTACAACTGGAAAGGGGAAAACAGGGCAATCAGAGGTAGTTGACATAGGACGTTATGATTGATCTTAACAAATTTTGTTTTAACGGGTTTAACATTTTCAATTAAAGTGGATATTAAGAAAGGATATTTTGAGTTGTTTTCAAAAGGTTTTAAATTTATACCTAGGAGAAAAACAGATATCAGTAGGATTACTTTGGATTTTAAATTATTTATTAGAAAAAAATAATTTTCAGTTATTTTTTCATGGTTGAGACAGAACAGGTACAACAGAAGCTGTACTAGCTAAAAAAAAAGCACTTACAGCAGCCCCCCCCCCCAATTACACCTCCAGGTTAGGAATTTTGAGACAATGTTCGAGAAAGAATTGAAAGAAGCAATAAAGGAAAATAAGGTTAGATTCAATTTAACCAAGGAAGAGATTGTTTTATTGAAAGAACTTAGAGATGATAAATCTTTAAGGGTTATGAAACTGGATAAAGGAGGTAGTGTAGTCTTCATGGACAGCATTATTTATGAAGGAAAAATGATGGAGCTTTTGAATGATTATTCCAAATATACTAGAGTATCAGTGAATGAGATAAACATAGCCTATAAAATAATTGTGTTATGTTTGAATGATCTATTATTAGAGGGAATGATAGATATGGACACTTACAATTTTTTACACATAGAAAAAAATAGAGTTCCCTCTATATTCCAGATACCAAAGGTACATAAGGATACTACTAACCCTCCCATTAGACCCATTGTCTCTGTGGAAGGCTCTGTTACAGCCCCTTTAGCTAAATATGTAGATGTAAATTTGAAGAGGCGTTCAGTGAATGCTATGAACAATTTGAAAGATTCTTGGGACTTACTAAAGACGGTGGATAATAGTGTTTAAATGAGAAGTTGATTTTTATCACTATAGATATCGTTGACCTATTCCCCTCCATACCACATGACTTAGGGTCAAAGTGGTTTGAGGAAGTATTTGAAGAATTCTAAGAATTCTATGCACGTCTTTTTGTTTGTTATCTTGCTGCTAGTTGCATTTACATGCATACATACCACAGTTCATTTCACTATTTATTGTAATCAACTAGTCGTATTAGTGTATTGTACTGAGAACAATAAATACAAGAAGATATCTGTTTCAGATAATAAATACATGAAAATAACTGTTTTAGTTAATATGCTTTACTTTCACATTTTCTTTTCAGATCTACAAGCATGTAACATAAATGTTGTCAGCTCTCTATGGCAAATACCCAAAGCTTGTTTATGCACAGTTACATTTATACCAGAAGATCTGGTATTTTTCTCAAAGTCTGATGTAATACAGTTCTTTCTTTGTATAACAGGTTTTCTTTGTTCTTCTAATTTATGATTTGTCCTTGATTTAAGCTCGGTGGTCCAAGGAAACTCAGTTATTTGAAACGTGATGTTCCAGCACTATCTGATGTTTCAACTTTATCTTGCTTGGTGTTACGTCCCTTTTCTTTGCTGATGTCCTTCTAGCTGCCATCTGCGCAGTTATTTTTGCAGACTGTTTCTCAATAACATACTCCTTTACATGGATGCCAAATTTTAACTATGCTATGCCAGCACACTTACCACTTATTCTTCAGCATTTTACACTATTTCTAAATTAACCTTTTATATTTCATATAATTCTTGGAGCTTTTATTTAAGCTAATAATCATGCTAGCAGTAGTTTGAAAAGACAGTATATACTAAATAAAACAGCATTATTTCAGTATTAAGTGATTATGATGGGTTATGCTTCAAAGTGTGTCATACCTGTTTGGTGTTAATGGATAAAGTACTGAAGAATAATTTTATCTTTTTCTAGGGGAAATTTTTTCAACAGCTTAGAGGCATTGCAATGGGGGTAAATTGTGCACCCACCTATGCAAATATCATCCTTTCACATTGGAAGACATTTATATTTACTTCAGAATATAGGGAATGCTGGAGCCTATATAGACGGTTTTTGGATGACATTTGTTTATTATAGGTGGAGGTCAGAAGAAAAATTTTAACTATATGTCCAACACTACTACCACTTTTCTAAGGTTTACATATGAGATCAGATATAATGACATGAATTACTTGGATGTTAATATTTCAAAATTTAATGCTGGGTTTAAGTCTAAAGTGTACAGAAAAGAGATCTTTTTAAATTCATACTTATACTTTACGAGTGCTCATCTTTTTTACCAAAAAAGAGGTTTAGTTAAGGGTCAGTTTGTTCATGTGAAAGAATGACATCAGAAGATGATGATTTTAAAGACAAATGTCACTTATTAATGAATATGTTTAAAGTAAAAGGTTACCCTGAAGATTTATTAATGGAAGTTTATTAGGAGATTATAGAAGGGAGAAAAACTAAACTTGCACCCCTGTTAGGGAAAGGGGTTGTATACACGGAGCAGAATTTTGTTAATAGTGAATCCAATGATAAGATTTACGAGGGTGGCATAATTATTACTTATGGTGGAGCTGCTGGGGTGGTCAGAAATATAACTGAAAGAGAATGTGAGAAATTTGCTAGTATCACCAATCTGAATGTAATTTTTGAGAGACCTCTAAAGTTGACAGAAAGGTTTTGAATATAAAAAATATTTTGAAGAACAAAAGGTTTGAACATACACTTACAAAACAGGGGAAGACAGGGACTTTAAGTGTGGTAGTTATCCCCAGTGCCCGTATGTGAAGGAGGAGGACATTTTATATTTAAATGGGAGAGAAATGTTAATTAAAAGCAAGGGTTATGCCAATTGCAATACCTGTGGAGTTGTCTGCATCACTCTATGTAATAAATACAACGCATTTTACATAGACAAGACTGAAAGAAAATTTAGAATAAAAATTTATGAACACAGTTATGATATAAAGAAGAATTTAACTAATGGGTTGTACAAACATACCCTGATTTGTGGAGATGTGGATTTTAGTTTTTTTGTAGTGGAAAAAGTTTCTTTTGACGTAAGAGGTGGATCATGGGAGACCAGATTAGAATACAGTGAACTGTATTTGCAAATTATTTTTGAATCTAATAAGTTTCCTGGTTTAGATGACATGGTCTCCTTAACACCTGTACTTAAGTTAAGAGCAGCTAAATTGTAGTCATTTAAGGTTTGTCCAGTAGATGGTAGTGTTGTATAGCATATAATTAATTTATATTAGAAATTTATGAACTTGGAAATTTTTATGAATAGGTTTTTTAAAATAAGACATTCCTATTCTTTGACCATTTTCATTTGCTTACACATTTGATGTGATTTAACAACTGGATTATGTTTCACTCTGTTTTTGGGACTGCTTTTGGTTTGACCTTTCCCATGTGTTTGCTCCTTTCCCCTCTGTAGTGTGATCTCAGAGTTGGTATATTTAGTTGGGGGGGGCGAAGTCCCCCACATTGTAATGTTTGAAAGTGTGTGTGTTTGTGTGTTAGTGCTACTGATTTCTTTCCCAGGAAAAGAAATCTGTGTTCTGAGCGTTTGCGCTTTAGTGCATTCGCTGTTTATGTGTCGATGAGGTGTTCGATTAAACGCCTCTTCGGTGTTATGATATAGACCCTTTCGGACTCTGGTATGCCGCAAAACTCTTCTTCGACTAAGAATCCTGCGGTTGTCTCTCCTTTGGATGAGTCCGGAGCCACTGAGCAGGCAACGGCTTCCGAGGAATTACTTCGCACTACCGATTCTCAACACAAACTGACGACTTCTTTCATGTCTACCGTTCTTTCAAAAACTATCGAGTCTCTACGGCCCAGGATATGAACCACACCCTAGAAACTGACGACCCAATCTCAGGCACTCAGGCACCTGCTTCCTTGCCTCAGTCTCAAATGCTTAAAATGGCGGAAGACCTTATCATGCTGATCAGGGGAAGCCAAGCTACCCCTTCCAAAAGAAAAAGAGATCTGGCCCCAGTAGTTTTGTCTGAACAGGAGTCTGATGACTCTGATGCATAGGTTCATAGGTTCATACTAGGCTAGCTGCCCTAGGGCATTTATAAGCCTAGCCAGAGTGTGTTTGGCTTTCACCACTATTTTAAATTAATTTTGCTATGCCCTTTTTCGAGGTTAGTATACTGTGCCTCTGTCTAACAGTAACACAGAAGTGATACCCGGGGTAAACCTACGATCCCCCATCCACTCATCAAGATTCCTCTTGAAGAGAGTCAGTGAGGGACTCTGCCTAACCTGGACTTGGATTTTATTCCAGAGTGAAGGTAGCCTCTGGGTTATGAATCTGTCCCTCCAGCATGTACAGCATGTACTATTTATTTCAGTGCTGAGGTTCAAGTCTCTCGAGCGCATAGCTCGATGGGATTTGGATTTTCTGAGGTGCAGCATGTTCATTAATTCCGGGTTGGACATGGCTTTATACGTCAGGCACAGATTGCCTCTGAGCAGGCGGTATGCCACTGAGTAGAGCTGGAGTTTCTTTAACCGGGCAGCATATGGCATCTGTTTGAGCCCTTTGATCCCCTTGGTGAGGTACTTTTGGGGTCTTTCCAGTTGCTGCAGGTGTCTGGTAAGGTACATCGCAAAAGGGGCATTGTACTCAATTATGGGCCTGATGAGGGATGAGTAAAGAGGCACGATGACCTCCCCTGATCTAGATGTGAATCCCTTCATGATTAGGTGGGCTATATAAAATGTTTTTCTAACCACTTTGGCCACGTGGTTGTCAAATGAGAGATTGCTATCAACTTGGGTCCCCAGGTCCCTAATTACTTCTTCCATACTTAATGGATTACCACTTATGTGGTAATTTGTGGGCACTTTGTTTTTGCCAAAGGGGATGACTATACACTTTTTGGCGTTTAGCTTGAGGTACTGAGAATCTGAATATGAAGACATGCAACCCCTCTCTGCTTATGAGGATTCTGATGCAGAGGATTCCATTCCTTCAGCCTCTCCACCCGAGGATTTTTCCTTTGGGGAAACCCTTCATACCTTAAGGGAGCATTTCCAATGGGAATGTCAGGACTACCCTCAGTCTAGAAAGAGACTCAGAGAATTCTTAGATCTTCCACAGCACAGACCCCTGGCCATTCCTCCAGTCCTGGATGTTGTGGACGATGTTTTCCTGGAACCCAGTTTGACTCCTGACACCCTCCCTCCTGCACCCAGAAAACCTGACATGTATTACAGAGTCCCTGACTCACCCAAATTTCTTTTCAAAAATCCTACTGCTGACCCTGAGGTAATTTCTCAAGGGCCTAAAGTAATTAAAGCAACCTCTGCTAAGAATCCCACCCCCTCAGATAGGGATTCCCAAGCACTGGACAGATGGGGCAAAAAGTATACACCTCTGCTACTCATGCTATCAGAGCACTAAATTGCCAGTTCCATATGCTAAAATTTCAGCAACATACCATGGAACTCCTCAAACAAAAAGTGTCTTCCTTTCTTGCTTGTGCAGAATCTAAAGAGTTACAAGAGTTAATGCATTCTGCAAGTCAAGTGACTAAGCACACCTTCCACTGTGGTTTTGACTCCCTAGAAGCTTCTTGCAGGGCAGCAGTCACCGGTTCTGTCCTTAGAAGGCATGCATGGCTTAAGGAACAGCCCTTGCCAGACCATGTTAAATCTAAATTATTGGATGCACCCTGGCACAAAGACAACTTATTTTGCACTAAGACAGGGGAGGTCTTAAAAAAGATGGAAGAAAAAGCTAAATCTATGCAAACAGTTAAGGATTTCCTACAGTTCCAGCTACTCAGGTTCAGCAGGCATTGCCCCTCCAAGCACTGGTCCTTTCCTGCTCCTACCAGGTCTGTTCGGCCCAGACCCTGGGGAAGCAATCCCCCCCCCCAGACAGCAGCCACAGGGAATGCAGAGATCAAACAGTGGAATTCCTCCACTTCAAAATCAGGGAGTTCTAAGCCCACCCCCTCATGATAAGAACTCACAATGACTCTCCTCCCCCACCTCTTCCCTCTGCCCATCTTCACTTTACCTTAGGAGGATAACTCTCCTTTCACACAAGCACCTAGGCCACCATTACCAATGACCGCTGGATCCTCAACATAGTGTCCCAGGGATACAAATTTTCTTTCCACACTCTTTCAACCCCAAAAGGGTTCCCAGATCTACTTCCAAACCAGTGGGCAGAGGCACAAAAGCAAGTCCTTTCCCCTGATCTCTATGAGGGCAATAGAGCATGTTTCTGCAGAACAGAAAGGCTAAGGTTTCTACTCCAGACATTTTCTGGTACCGAGAAAAGAGGGCACCTGGCACTCCATCCTCGACCTAGCCATTCTAAACACATTCTTGGTGATACCAAAATTCAAAATGTTAACCCTCCAGCAACTACTACCCATGCTCTCCAAGGATGCTTGGTTAGCCACCCTAAACCTAATAGAGGCCTACCTCTACATTTCTATCAGGGAATCATACAGGAAATATCTATGTTTCAGGGCAGGATCTCTGCACTTCTCTTTGGCTTATCTACTTCTCCCAGAGTTTTCACAAAATGTCTGGCTCCTGCCATTGCCTTTTGCAGACAAAGGAATATCAAAATGTACCCATACTTAGATGACTGCCTAATTCAGGCAGACAGTCAGGAAAAGCTGCTCAAGCACCTGGCCTTTATAAAGTCCCTACTGACCTCGCTAGGGTTCACTATCGATGAAATGAAATCCAAACTAGTACCCACCCAAAGGATTATATTCCTGGGAGCAAGCCTGGAAACAGCATCCCCGTTGGCATTACTTACACCAGAAAAGCAAACTTACCTGACAGCCTACTTCTCTCAACTAGCCACCAGACCTCAGTTATCTGAAAGGAAAATCCTGCAAGCTCTAGGGTTCATGGCATCTTGCATTCTACTCATTCCATATGCCAGACTGCATATGAGGAAACTTCAGTGGTACCTAAAAAGCCTTTGGTGTCAACACACTCAAGACCTGGAAACACTTATACCAATGATACCTTGCCTAAGGAAAGATTTTATTTGGTGGGCAGCAGCATGCTCCCACAACAAGGGATTACCTTTCTCACCACTCACCGCCACCCAGACCCTCACCACAGACTATGCCTGGGGTGCACACCTGGATAACAGGTGCATACAGGGCCAATGGAGCCCACAGCAAATCCATCTGCACATCAACCAAAATGAGATGTTAGCTGTCCAGCATGCATCGACAGCTTTCAGGCCCCTTCTCTCCCCAGGGGCTTTCCTGATCAAAATAGACAACACCACTGTGATGTGGTATATCAACAAGCAGGGAGGGACTCGCTCCTACCCTCTATGCAGGCTGGCCATGACCCTTTGGCACACAGCCTCTGCCATGCAACTCCACCTGTTAGCACAATTCCTGCCAGGTTCTCTAAACTCTCTGGCAGACCACTTAACCAGAAATCTTCTGGACCCACATGAGTGGCAGCTAGACAAAAGAACCTTCACCCTAATAACTCAGAAATGGGGCACCCCAAACATCGACCTCTTTGCCTTAAACACCAACCATCAGCTCAGCAAGTTCTGCACCAGGGAGCATCACTGCATGGCTTGGAAAGTGGATGGCCTATCCTTCCCCTGGGTTAATCTATCAGTCTATGCTTTTCCTCCACTACTTCTCATCACCAGAGTACTGCTCAGAATAAGGGAGGAAAACCAAGGAGAATTCTTATTGCTCCAGACTGGCCTTGCCAGCACTGGTACCCACTGCTGCGCAGTCTGTCCCCACTGCCACCATGGCATGTCACTCAGACCCCAACCCTCCTGACCCAGGGGGAAGGAGAATTCATGTATCCCCAATTGCAGACCCTCAGTTTGGCAGCCTGGCTTATTCCCTGACCACTGATCAATCTGCCAACCTCATTAAACAGGTTCTAGATGTCATATGTGAGGTCAAACGCCCTAGCACTAGAAAGTCTTATGCTGATAAATGGAAAAGGTTCTGCACCTGGATTCAGGCTAAGGGAGCCGATATGGCACAACCTTCCCTACCTCTCATCCTGGATTACCTGGCTGACCTGCTACACAGTGGTCTCTCTTTTTCCTCTATTAAAATTCATGCCTCTTCTATCTCTGCTCATTTCCACACTGAGCAGCCCCTTTTCTCACACCCCCTCTTCAAACAATTCCTAAGAGGGGCTAGCAACTTGAGGCCATCCAGAAGAGCACCTACCCCAGCTTGGGACCTTAACTTTCTGTTGGAAATCTCACCCTGCCCCCCTTCGAACCAGCATCTTCAGCAGAGTTAAAATTTCTCTCCTGGAAGACAGCTTTTCTTCTGCCCATCACTTCAGCCAGAAGAGTCTCTGAGCTACAAGCACTCATGGCTGTGGAGCCCTTCATCATTTTCCATGCTGACAGGGTTTCCCTCAGGACTAACCCATCCTTCATGCCCAAAGTGGTGTCCAGTGTGGCTCTCAACCAATCCATTCATTTGCCCACCTTTTTCCCTGACCCATAAAACAAGGGGGAAAGGATCATGCACTCTCTAGATGTGCACAGACAGCTCAGATTCTATCTAGACAGGACTAAATCATTCAGAAAGTCTGATAAGCTACTGATTAGCTTTGCTGAGGGGCAAAGGGCAAAGCCATCTCCAAACAAACAGTTTCCAAATGGATAACACACTGCATCCATTTCTGTTACAAGCAACACGGAAAACATCCCCCTAAAAGGGTCAGGAGTCACTCTACCAGAGTAGCCTCCACCTCTGCAGCTTTCCTCAGAGAAGTCCCCACCAGGGACATCCTGGAGACTGCTACCTGGACATCTGTTTACACTTTCACCAAGCATTACCATATGGTTATTTTCTCCAAATCCAGGGCAAGCTTTGTCACTGCAGTCTTGCAGGGCATCCTAGCCAGCCTCTAGTCTCCTTGACTGCCTCAACCATTTTCCTCAGCTTTGGAAATCAACCCAAATGTGATGACTGCAACAGTGAAACAAGAAGTGCATAGTACAGTTGGGTACACTTACCATAAATGCAGATGTTCTAGTGTATTCACTGTTGCAATCCTGGTTTCCCTCCCTCCATCCCCCTCTTCTTTCTCTCTCTCTCTCTCTCCCTCCTTACAAGGAACATTTTGGTATTTACTTTCTACTGGTGGGGTTCTTCCACCATAACCTGGCTCCCACTTGGGGCCTCTTGACAGTTAGGGCAAGAAAAACTGATGTAATAGTGTCGGCTGCCTTACTTTATACTACTGATGACCTGACGTCAGTCCTGATGCGACAGCAGCCGACGCAGAAATACTAAGCCTCTGGTATTTGGGAAGGCTGAGGACTACCCTGGCAGGGATAACCCAAATGTTTTGACTGCAACAGTGAATACACTCGAACATCTACATTTAGGGTAAGTGTACAAAACTGTACTTTCTGGTGCTGGATCATGGTTTTCCCTTCTGGAGTGCTTATTTCATTTTGGTTACCAGTGTTGGACATTTGAGCACTTTTATCCACCTTGGTTTACTTATTTTGTGTGTGTGTGTATATATTATATATATATATATATATATATATATATATATATATATATATATATATATATATATATATATATAGATATATATATATATATCTATATATCTATATATATATATATATATATATCTATATATATATATATATATATATCTATATATATATATATATATATATATATATATATCTATATATATATATATATATATATATATATATATATAGAGCGTCTATATCATAACATCGACAGCTTAGGTTGTTGAATGCTAAATAATCAACACCTAAGCGTCGAATGCTTAAAATAGCGAATGGCCACATCACTGAATTCTTTCCACGGGAAAGAATTCGGTTGGCCATCCGTAAACAAAGTAAAGAAATCCACCCAAACATAGTGGGAGGCTTCACCCCCCCATAGGCCCCCTGACTAAATTAAATATGCAAACTCCGAGATTGTGCTACATTGGGGAAAGGGCAAGTCCCTGATAACGGCCACGCAAATTCTTTCCCATGGAAAGAATTTGATGATGTGGCTGTTCGCTATTGTAAGCGTTCAATGCTTACATGTCGATGATTAAGCATTCGACAACCTAAGCCATCAACAATTCAATAGGAACCCTCTCTCTCTCTGTATATATATATATATATATATATATATATATATATATATATATATATATATATATGCTATATATGTGTGTGTATATATAGATATATGGGTCTACCTGAAAATGCCAACAGTGCACAACGCCGACGAGAACAACGACATTGGAAGATCGACAACGGTGAAGACTGACAGTTGAGAATCCTGATGCTGTGAACACTGACATGTTAAGGTAAGTGTGCGATAGGGACGGACCATAGCCAGCCTTAGGCATAGGCCAGCTAGGTGGCCGACTAGGGCTCCGCTCTAGTAGGGGTGATTTTCCAGTATTTATTTGATGTAGGTAGACCAGGATGGGGGCACTGGGTGGTGTGGTGGGGGGCACCATGGAGCCATTCTGCCTAGGGCATCAGCTAACCTAAGGCTGCTCCTGGGATGGACGTTAGGGTCAGGGTATGGGTAAGGTAAGTGTGCAATAGTGACGGACGTTAGGGTAGGGTGCGGGTCAGGTAAGTGTGCGATAGTGACGGACTTTAGGTTTAGGGGCAGGTTAAGTGAGTTAGGGTGCGGGTAAGGTAATTGTGCAATGGTGACTGACTTAAGGGTTAGGGGCGGATTAAGTGAGTCAGGGTTAGGGTGCAGGTAAGGTAAGTGTGTGATAGTGACAGACCTTAGGGATAGGGTTTGGGTTAAGGTTAGTGCATAGATAGTTAATAATGTAAGGTTTAGTGTAGGTTTGTAATGTTTTTGGTGTGCTTGTGTTGTGTGTGTGTATTTCGGGAAAGGTATTTGTTTTCTTGATCGTCAGGATTTTGGTTTGTCGGGCATGTGAAGTTTTGTGTTTTTGAACTTTCTTTTTTTGTCATTTTTTTCGTGTCGGTTATTTCATTGTCGGTGGTTTGACCTGTCGGTGTTATCAGGTAGACTTATATATATATATATATATATATATATATATATATATATATATATATACACACACACACACACACACACACACACACACACACACACACACACACATGCACACACATTCATATAGATGTTTATACTGTTTATACATTGAGTAGTAGTACAGGAGCCCAGCATTAAGCTGTATTAGCATTTTTGACATTATTTGTAAATTTAACAATATCAACATTTGGACCTTGTTTGCAAATTTAACTACATCAGCATCTGGTTTATATTTGTAAAGCCGGATTCATTTCCCCACCATTTGCCTGTTGACTGTCACATTTACTGCTATCACTAGGTCCCTTACAGCCCTGTGTTGAGAGCTGATACTGAGAGCTGTTATTTGGGCAGTAGTTATTTTTTTTCTGTTAACCCTAACCTTCCTGTCCTTGCTCAGTAGGCACTCCATAGGTTAGGTATACAATAAATGCATCAGCTGTGGACTAACTTTTAATATTTGATGTTGCTTTTTTTTCTACCCTGTATTTTCTGTAAAAGTGCATGTTTTCTTCTAGTATTTTGCTACAACATTTTTGAATTGTATGCACTGTTTGGCTGAGACAAGTCAGTGAGCTGGGTAGGGATGATTAACATCAAATACTCTAATTCAGGCTGCAGTGTTAAAAACTGTGAACATAACACAAACTAGCTCAGTCCACATAATACCAATTAATCACAGGGGTCAGATTTCTCACAGTTGAGCAGACTGAATTACATTTGTAAGCCTATCATTCAAACATTGCTTAAAAATCAAAGGAAGCAAAGTAAAGAAAATATGGGTTAATGCTAATTATCAAAAGTAGGCAGTCACAGTACTGATGTAAGCTGATGGAGAGAGAACCTCAATAAATGATCTTTTCACCATAAGGTTTTCTCTCTATCCCTCTAAAATGACTAATTACATCAGGTAGGTGAAAGCTTTGACTAAAAATAAAATCATTCTGCATGGCAAACCTCTTTCAGGCCATTTTGGGATAAAACAAATTTGAAAATAATAACCACTTAAAAAACAAAACTGGTGCAGAGTGCAAATAAGCAACCAGGAACCAAGACAACATTCTGAGTAGCTGGAAACCAAGAACAAGTTGAAGGCTTTGTAAAAAAACAGTTTTAATCACAAACACAATAAAAATTCACTCCATAAAACGTAGCAATAATGCTCAAAGATATATCCACAGTCAAGCGCTTTCATCCTTCCTGGACTTCTTCAAGAACTGTGATAATGCTTGAAAACACCCTTTTTAAAACACAAACCAACCAATCGATAAAAAATAGAATTAATTATGCAAATATCTTTTTTTAAAAAACACACATTTTTATATACATATATACAGTACACATTTGCTTAAAGTTTCTTTGCCCTATATTTTAGTTCAGGCTTAAGAGAAATAAAATCATTTAATCCTGGTGCTACAGTGGAGGTGTAATGCATCTGCCAATTCATTTCAGCCCTTTCCAATTTATTCTTCCAGTCACCCCCCAATGTCCTTAGCCACCACTTCTAATATACCAAAATGAAATGTGTGGTTGGGGTTAATTTTAATGTGCCAGTATAATGCATTATTTTCATCCTGCCTTCTAACATCGTAGAGGTGCTGATAAATCCTCTTTTTCAGCATCCTCTCAGTTTTACCTATGTAAAATTCGAAACAATCCTGACAGATGGCTACATAAACCAACCCTCTTGTACTACAAGTGCCTCTTACCAACTTGATGTCAAACCCTGCCCTTTACATATGAACTACAGGTGAGGTTAAAATATACCTACAATATTCACATGCACCACACCTTGTGGTACCCTTCACATTAGTAACAGGTTTAGAAAAAGGGTGTTCTAATAAAAAATTCATATTGTTGTTGGTCCGATATACAAATTTTGGTTCAGGTCCTACAACATCTAACACTTCTCTGTTTCCTTAAAACAGTAACCAATTTCTTTTAACAATAGTCTTAATCTTTTCACTATTCTCACTATAAGTGATCACCATTGAACAAGAAAAATCATCTTTAGACTGGGTGGGTACATCACCATCCTCTTGTAATTTAGAGCCCAAAAGTGGTTTGTACCTTGAACCCCATTCACTTATGACTTGATGACAAATAGGTAGCACAAACTCATAAGGGTACCCCCTTTCCACAAACAAACCTACCAAGTTTCCCATTTCTACATTGACAGTTTCTAAATTAGAACACATTTTCGCAATACGAACCATCTGGCCCTTTACTATGTTTCTCTTAACACTCTTAAAATCTAAGTAGTCATTAGAAAAAGTGGGCTTCCTGTATATCTTGGACTCAAAACAAGAATTTTCTACATCCTTATTAATTGTTACATCTAAGTAATTAATCTTATCGACACTAAAATTACCAGTGAATTTAAAAGATTCACATGTACTATTTAAATAATTAATACAATTCTCATGTTGATCTTTTACTTTCCAAAGGACAAAAATATTCTCCTTTCCAATAGCACTTCATGAAATAGTTCCAAACCAATATCATGGGGGATGGAGGTAAATAAGCCCACCACATCAACAGTAGAGAAACTTATATTCCCATCAAAAAACTCATTTTTAATACGACTCAAAAATGCATTATACCGGAACATTAAAATTAACCCCAACTACACATTTCATTTTGGTAAATTAGAAGTGGTGGCTAAGGACATTAGGGGGGATGACTGGAAGAATAAATTGGAAAGGGCTGAAATGAAGTGGCAGATGCATTACAACTCCACTGTAGCACCAGGATTAAATTATTTTATTTCTCTTAAGCCGGAACTAAAATATAGGGCAAAGAAACTTTAAGCAAATGTGTACTTTATATATGTATATAAAAAATGTGTGTTTTTTAAAAAAAAGATATTTGCATAATTAATTATATTTTTTATTGATTGGTTGGTTTGTGTTTTAAAAAGGGTGTTTTCAAGCTTTATCACAGTTCTGAAGAAGTCCAGGAAGGACAAAAGCACTTAACTGTGGATATATCTTTGAGCATTATTGCTACGTTTTATGGAGTAAATTTTTATAGTGTTTGTGATTAAAACTGGTTTTCTACAATAATAACCACTTACTTTGATTCAGAGATATTAGTAATGTAGAAAAGTTCAAGATATGTTGAAAAACACATGCTTTTATCAGTTTTTGGGTGTGGTTCTCCTTTAAGATGTGGCATAACACTGTCTCCAACCTGATGTACTTTTCAGTCATCTGTAATAGAATAACAGTTTTCTACAAAAAAGGGAGAGGGATTTAGCCCTGAGAGAAGGAAAATATCGTGTGATATGTAAATTTCTACTTGGCATAATTTATTATTACTTCTTAATTAATTATTAATGTAGGTTTACAATTTTAAGCATTTCTTTGAAAACTTTTTTTTGCGTTGAGTGGTGGTATTATTTATTTCATTTGTTTACCGGGATAAGTCCACTGGACCTAAAAGAGCCCATTTTCAGTGGAGGCCCGGGGAGAAAAGCTCCAACGAGATACAGAAAAAATATAAACATTGATTAGTATAGAAGCAGAAACAGTGTTACATATAGTAAATATAGTAACATATACAGAATATATACATAAAAGCAGGAATCTAGTTTGTTTGATTGCAGTAATATATACAGAAATATATATTAAAGCAGAATTCAATGAATTCAGTCAGAGTGGTATAAACAGAGATCAGTATTATTGTACCAGTATCAACAACTGAAGATAAAAATAAATATGGAGAAAGTATCATTAGTCACTAGTAGCAAAAGACATAGGAGTTTAGTAATCATATAAGGAGAATGAAGAGGTTAGGTTAGAGAGCAGGTACATAGCCAGGAAGAGTTGAGATGATTTTTCAGTATTTGTTTGAAGGTGGTGGTGCTGCCTGCCTTTCTTATAGGGGATGGAAGTGAGTTCCATAGTTTGGCGACAGTGAAGGAATAGAAGAGTTGACCAGCAAGTTGGTATGAGGTTGGAGTGAGTGGACACCTGCCACATTGTTAGGCTGTTGCTATGTACAAAATAGTGATTAAGATTTGATACTTCTGATTCTAAATATAAGGGTGTCTACACAGCAAAACAATTTCATATGCATAAAGAAATGTTTTAGATTATGAAACTAATGAATTTTGTTTATTGGTCGGGTGATTAGTAGGTAGGTAAAGTATAGAGGGCAAAAAGTGGTGAAAAGGAGAGGCTGGAGAAGCAGCACAAAAAATCTGGACAAATCCAAAAATAATGGGGGACAAAGCCTCAAAAATAAGGGCAAGTTTTAAATGTTGCTATTATCAACTTAGAAAATTGCTAGAATATAAGGTCCTGTGTTATTATGCATTTTCTGAAGGATATGAAGTCTGGAACTCAAATGACTGCCATTATTTAGTGAATTTAATTCTCAGTTATTTGCCACAGAAATCCAGAAAATCACAAATTTCATGAGGAACAGACCAACAAATATGAGGCAAAAATATGGATATTCTATGAAAATGTGTACAGTTGAGAGGTATGTGGAGATGATAGAATTTTGAGATGGCAGGGTATATAGTGAGTGTTCTTTTCTGAGAGTTTAGTCAGCGAAGTATTTGCTTTATGTGGACAGTGTAGAGTATTAGTGTCATTGTGGGATATGAAGAAGCAGACAAAACTTGTCTCTTCAGCCATTCAACTTCTCTGTACATGGCCTTGGAGCTGAAGGAGAAGGGACAATGCCAGACATACTGAAAAAGATAGTGAGATCACGTAAATGTGGAGAAGATAATGCAGAAATTAAAGATGAGAAGGAAGGGACAGAGAAGGGGCCTGAAATACTGCAGGAGGAAGTTGTGTGGAAGGCAAGACTAGAAAGAGTGTGTGTGTGTGTGTGTGTGTGGGGTTGTAGACAGGTATAGATTACTCAGTATAGGAAAAGAGCCAATAACAATATACTAAAGTCATGTTGTAGGTTATCCAAATCTCTTTCTTCAATCAATTAAGTGTTTTTGCCCCCAAAAATTACAGGGCTTCATCAGAATGTAAATACAACAATAACAACCCCCCTATTTAAAACTCCTTTAAGTCACACCACACATATTAACCTTGCCATAACATAACATGCAGTCTGCTTGAATATTCATAAAAGTCGCTTAATTTTCATTAAAAAAATTATCACTATCCACTCAAGATGATTAAAACCATTTAAAATACTTACAATACTTAAAAATGATTTTAAATTGTTTTAATCATTTCGCGTGGATGGCGATCCACTCAAAATAGTTTTAAATAGAACTTTTGTTATTGCTTTATTTAGATCATGATGAATCAGATGAGATTCCCTCAAATATCTAAACTGGCTAGAGTTCCCACACCAACTTCTTTTCTCCCAACTCACTGCCATTCATTCACTCCAAAATAGACCCTCTGCCTGTCCTTCCATCACCCCACTCATCACACTTTACACTCCATCTAGCACTCTCAGAAGCTCTGGCCAACAACTGCTGGAAATCTACAAGCCCAAAAAAATCCATAGGTCATACCCTTTATAGTTACACACTAGACGTAGCCTGAAACAAACGACCCCTGTTTATAAGAAATGTAGCTCAAACACATGAATTTAAACAAGCCCTAAAACAACACCTGCTTAATTCCTGGATCTGTCACTGCACAAAGAATAGTTCAAGCCACCCTCCCTAAATTATATCTAAATCCCCACCCACCCATTCTCTGCTCTCTCCTACACCCTTCCTACTACCAGCACTATCACTATCCTCTATTGCTAACTTCTCCCTACACTACTTAATTTAACATGGCAGAGCTGAATTATATCCAACCTGCCACAGCAAAATGCAGCTATCTTCACTTTACCACAATCTGTGTACCTTATTATCACTAGACTCACTTTATTTTGTGCATTTAATTCTAACTGTATTTATTTCTACCACTTGTGCATACATTTTCTCTCTCTCTGTTGATTTATATCGTATAAGCCTTGAATTCTTATCTCGTTACACACTAAAAAATTTTTATTCTGAATTTTAATTTTTAATTTTAATTACTTTGAACCATGACACTTTATATTTTTATTCTGTGGAGCTTTTCTCCCTGGACATCTGCTGAAAAAGGGCACTAGCTCAATCGGACTTTCCCGGTAAACAAATGTCAAATAAATAAATAATAAATAAAACTTCAAGAAAACCCAAACCAAGCTAAATTTTTCACTGTGTAATACCTTAAACCTCCTATAGTGGAGGCTGTGGGTTATATGCAAATGACATAAGGATATACAGTGTTAGTTTATACTGAATGGCTTTTCTGTGTGAACGTTTTATCCTTTGGTTTGGATGTTAGTTGGGATATTTTGTAAGCAGCTTAAAGTTTATGGACATCAGGCATAATTTTTAGCTCTGTGCTTCTAAAGTATAGCCAAATAATGCACTTATGCTGTACTGATGAGGTCATTAAAAAATCTGAAACATGCATACCTACAGCTAGTGGAGTCTGGCTTTATTGGCTTGGATGTAACCACAAGACTTAAAAAGTAAAACATCATGGGCACTCAGAAGCCATGTGGCTGAAATACTGTATGCTGTTATGGGGGTCATTTGCATATATCCCATTGGCCTCCACTACAGGAGGTTTGAGGTATTTCATAGTGAAACTCTAGCTTGGCTGGATTTTTTTGCAGTGTATATATACATACACGTGCACACACACACACACACACACACACACACACACACACACACACATATAGTTGTACAAGGGAAGTTAACATTCCCTTGTACACCTCATTATCAACATTATAGAAAACAAAAGTGTATTTTACAGCTTTAAAATGAAACATGTAGTTCACTTAGAAAAGGTACAAAATTTCAAGATTCATAGAAAGAAAAATCAGTTGATGAGAGAAAAAATGCATCCAAAAAGAGCTGAACATCAGTTTTCTTAGTATCAGATTTGTGTCGGAGATACTTGTAAACCAATTGCAAACCTCATTTTAATTAAAATTCTCTGACTTTAGCATGTTACATGCAATCTCATTTTAACATTAGTAATATCAGAAAGGGGACACATTTATTGCAAAATAGCTGTGTTGGCTCTCAAATGGTCTTGCCAAAATGTTTAAAAAGGTAGTTCTCAAATCAGCTTAAAAAGAAAAGGGCAACAAATAGACCTACATTTCTTTCTGTTGAAGAATACTCACATGAGAAAACAGCATTCAGGCTACTGGAAGGCTGAAAGGTCCAAAGATTGATATCACAGTCTGTGAACTGTAAGACAGAGGTGAGTGTCTACATGTAAACTGGATTTCAATACACAAGACCAATGCTGCATCCTTTTCCAGGGTCAGTGCAATACTTCAACATGTGAAACAGAACTAAACTAAATTAATCCTCAGTGGTACATGCCCTGCAAGCCAGGACTGTTTTTTATGCTCTTGTTTATTAGCAAGTAATCACAAGATTTTGTAAGACTAACTTCCACAAAGTGGGTAAACCCCCCAAGATCTTACATGAAGGTATAAATACCAAGAGCAAAATCATCAAAAATGAAGTTCAAAAAGAACCTTTTGAATAAATAAATATATAAAAGCAAGCTTTTGGCTTCTTCCAGTATATCTAAAAATAAACTACATATGTAAAAGTAAGCATTTAACATCTTCAGAGACACACACACACACAAATAGATAGATAGATAGATAGATAGATAGATAGACAGACAGATAGATAGATAGATAGATAGATAGATAGATAGATATTGCATCTACTTTGCACTGCCAAAAGCTTGTATAGTTAATAAGTTGTTTGAAACATTTACTCCTAATCCTGACATTTTTTAATAAAAACAAAATTCACTCAGCACTGGAGATTAGGGGAACCAAATCAGCTACAGTACAATGTAGAACACTGTGCAAAAGATACTCTTTATACCATCAGACTAATATGGACTAGAATATCTAACACAAAAATCCTGTATTTTGCATTGGGATCATTCGTCACTGGCAGAAAAACAGACTGTCAGTTGCAGAGAGATCATTCATCACTGGTAGAAAAACAGACTGTCAATAATAATGGCTTATTGTCTAACTTTACCCTACTGAAGAATTCATTAGTTTAAACTCCAAGGTTATCAGGAACATTTATATGCAGCAGGCTATAATGCTACTATGTATGTTTGCTGACAAGACCCTCAGCTAAACTAATTTCATGTCAGTGTACATTAATATGTAGTTGTTTCACTTCTAATTTTATTAGACTTCACTGTATGGTATCTGTTGGCATTTGTTTGAGTAGGCACTCTGCATGGTATTTATTTGCTTGACTGAGTCACTTTTCTGTGAACCATGATTCTATGAGACCAATCCAGCAAACAAATAAGACACAGAAAAACAGTAGACATCAGACAGAATGACCCAAGGGCAAACAAATAAAAAACAGTAGACATCAGACAGAATGACCCAAGGGCAAACAAATAAAAAACAGTAGACATCAGACAGAATGACCCAAGGGCAAACAAATAAAAAACAGTAGAGATCAGACAGAATGACCCAAGGGCAAACAAATAAAAAACAGTAGACATCAGACAGAATGACCCAAGGGCAAACAAATAAAAAACAGTAGAGATCAGACAGAATGACCCAAGGACAAACAAATAAAAAACAGTAGAGATCAGACAGAATGACCCAAGGACAAACAACTAAAAAACAGTAGACATCAGACAGAATGACCCAAGGGCAAACAAATAAAAAACAGTAGACATCAGACAGAATGACCCAAGGGCAAACAAATAAAAAACAGTAGAGATCAGACAGAATGACCCAAGGGCGAACAAATAAAAAACAGTAGACATCAGACAGAATGACCCAAGGGCGAACAAATAAAAAACAGTAGAGATCAGACAGAATGACCCAAGGGCGAACAAATAAAAAACAGTAGAGATCAGACAGAATGACCCAAGGGCGAACAAATAAAAAACAGTAGACATCAGACAGAATGACCCAAGGGCGAACAAATAAAAAACAGTAGAGATCAGACAGAATGACCCAAGGACAAACAAATAAAAAACAGTAGAGATCAGACAGAATGACCCAAGGACAAACAAGAGAAATAGCTACACAGTGTACAGTAGGGTGCATGGGACAAGGCTGCAAGCAGTTTCTCCTTACAGTATGCAAAATAAAACTATAAGTATGAGCTTGTTTGAAGACATGGATCCACTGCATCCTGCTCTGGTGAATTAACTTGCCCAGAATACTATAACCTGTCTCTCAAGGCTCACATAACTTTAAAATACCTAATTTAGCTTGTTTTCTGACTGTGACCAAAAAGTCCATCAGTTTGTCATATTCCTAATGCTTTACTGGAATGTTTACAGGGCTAGAGCACTAATCAGATCTGGACAATTCTCAGTCTCTGCCCAGGGTTATTAGCTGAGCAGACATACAAAACAGACCAGAGTATTTATTATAACACATAAGTGACAGTAAAAAAAAAAAAGTACAATGGAAGAATTTTATTCTGCAGACAAAGTCAATCAAATGTATTAATATACAATACATAAAAACTTTTGTAAATATTTGTTAGGATAGAATAAACTAAATTAGAGATGTGAAAAGGAGCTAAGGACTTAGAGAAGAGGAGAGTTAAAACAGAGTTAGGTAACATGACCTGTGGGGTAACAGGTACATTCTGCTTGATTGAATAAATGTGATTTGAGTAGAGAACAGAACTTGGACTGAGAAGATGAGTCTTTAATTTCAGGTGGGAGAAACACCACCAGCTCAGGACCTAGAATTGAGACTGCATGGTTACAGATATTTAGTCTGGACAGAAGGAATTGTGTTTTAGGAGCTGAATAATTCATCTTTCTTAGATTGTATGAGGGAAGTTGTCTTATTAGCTTTGATATTAAGGGTGGAGAATATGTTCAGGTAGGAGTTTGAAAAGTTATGAGCCTAGGAACAGGTCTCTTCTTTGTTTAACTGGGAACCAGTTTGCCTTTTTTGGTGTTATACAGTGACCATTTAGGCATTGCTGAATGAGGATGTAGTTAACATTATGGATAATTCATAAAGCAGGACATAAATAAATGCTTATCTATTTAAGTTTTTCTGAACTGAGATATAGATATTAACTAGATTAATAAACAGGAGCAGAACAAATTAAATAACTAGATAGCAATACACAGTGAAACTGAGTCAGGTCATCCCAAGGTCCTAAATGCAGACAAGAAAGTTCCAGAAGAAATAAACATTAGAATGTTGGCTAGTAATGTTTACTTTAATGCCACAGTATTTAAATGCAAGGTATATGCAGTCAACATTTATAAATATTTCATTAAGGTCTAGAAGCTCTAAAGCTTACAATTATATGATTTACTTATTCAATAAATTATTTTTGAAGCACAATGTTGCATTTTAAGGACTCTCTTCAGACTAGGAGGTTTCCATAGTCTTGCAGTTCTGTAGTTTGTGCGCATGTTCTCTACTGTTTTCCTCAGGTCTGCAGCTGCTTTCATCTCAGTATGTGCCTAGTTGCTGTCCATGTGCCTCCAACTGTTGGCCCCCTATTCATAATTTGGTATATTTGTACTGTCCATCCAAGATGTGTTTTCCTGATATATGGGTGCCACTTATTAAATACTCTAACCAAGGTAGAGTTTTTACTGTGTAATACCTTAAACATCCTGTAATAGAAGCACATGGGATATATGCAAATGACCTCTTAAGGACATCAAGTGTTACAGCTATATAGCTTCTGAATGTCCATAACTTTTTCCTTTTTAAGTCTTTATAGACACATTTAGGTCAACAAAGCCAAACACCGCTTTTTTGGTTTAGTTATTAGTTGGGCTATTTTGCAAACACTTTAATGGTTATGGACATCAACTGGGTTTAAAAACCCTGTGTTTCTAGATTATAGCCAAACCGTCCACTTATGCTGCTGATGAGGTCATAAGAAGGCCAAAATGTGCATGTCCACAACTAGTGATGTTTGGCTTTGTTGGCCTGAATCTGTCCATAAAGACTTAATAAGGAAAAAGGAAAAAGTCATGGGCATTCAGAAGCTATATAGCTGAAACACTTGATGTCCTTAAGTGGTCATTTGCATATATCCTATGGGCCTGTATTGCAGGAGGTTTAAGGTATCACACAGTGAAAACTCTAGGTTGGCTAGTTTTTTCTTGTTGTTTTTACTAATTGGTTTGTCTGTGTGACCTTTTTACTTTTTGATATATGGGTGCCTCAAAGGCCCATTACATACCACCTTGCATATCATCCTCTTCTTCCTCGTACCTTCCTTCTTTAATGCAGCAACACACTGCCAAACATATGAATGGCTTTCCCATTGTGATGTTCATACTCTTCTGCTGTTTTCTCTCCTTAGCTGTCCTTTGGTTCATGGCCCATTATTGAACAACTTGTATATTGTGCTGTTCTTCCTCAGGCATTACAACATAACTACAGCTAGGTCATCTGGGACCCTGTGCAGTTTTTACTAAGCTGATGCCCCCAGGGGCCCTTCACTCACAACAAAGTACAGAAAAAAACAAGCATCTTTCCAAATGTGAAGACCAAAACAAATTTTTTTTTCTGTGCTCCTGTAACAGTAACTGTACTAAATTACTTTCTACAATTGTAGTAAGCAGTGCTTCTGCCATGACTACCAAAGTAGTAGTGGCATTCATTTATGGAACCACAACATCTTGGAGGCTTCATAAATTAATACTGGTACTGTACTGGCACACTATCGATGCCTGCCTACAGTCCCTTCTGACAGCTTGCACCCAGGGAACTGCTCCCTTCACCTCATCCTAGTGATGGTTCTGCATAGCTTCTTTAATGCAACAACACATTGTCATACATCTGTGTAACATTTACATTGTGCTCTTATTTTTCTTTGATTTTCTTTTGTTAGATATCTCTTAGTTTCTGAGCCATTGTTCCTCACCTTGCATATTGTAGTGCCCTTTCTTAGATCATTCTCTTTTAATGCAACAAATCACAGTGAAACATTTCCATAGTTTTCCTTTTTTGCTTTTACTTTTCTTTGGTTTTCTCCCTTGAATAGAAAAGAACGCAAGTTAATTAAGAATTTCTTTGAGACTGGTCACACAATGCAGTAAAATGTTTACATGATGCATTCATTTCTTAAATTTTTATATTGTCTATCAGTGTTTACAGTTACTTGAAAAGAAGTGTAAACAGCACAAAAAGTACAGCAGTGTAAGTTAAACTCACCATAACAGTACATGTTCAAATGATCACTGCTGCAGTAGTCTCAGCTTTATGGAACCGGACAGCTTCCAAAGCTTCAGGGTACCTTCCACGCACCTAAACCATCAAGCAGCTTGAGCTGAGCTGACCAGAAGATTGGTTTGGGTTTGAAGCCTTTCAGAGGTTTTCTGTCAGCATAAAGAGAGAGGGGCTGAGCCTGGATGGACAATGCTAGGAACAACAAAAAATAAATGTAATACCCTGGCATAAAAACACACCAAAAAACTGTGGGACTGGAAGGAGGGAGCGGCTTTTGCAGCAGTGATTATTCAAACATCTGCTGTTATGCTAAGTTTAACTTGCACAACTGTACTGTGTTTAACATACTGATCACTGCTGCAAAACATCTTATTTATTTATTTATTTGCAGTTTGTTTGCCAGGATAGTCCATTGGGCCACAAGGAGCCCATTTTCAATGGAGTCTGGGGGAGAAAAGCTCCAGAAAAATACAAATACATAGTACACATTGCACATATACATTACAGATTATCTCATAGAAATACAAAGTAAATGTTGTTTCTTTCGGCTTTTCCCAGTTAGGGGTCGCCACAGTGGAGCTCCGGTCCGCTAATGATCGGTAGCTGATTTTTACGTGCCGAGTTACCAGCCCTGACACACAACCTTCAACGACGGCACGCCCATTCATGCACGTCTCCATGCAGAAGACGCTCTAGCTGAGAATCGAACCGGACAGTGTCTTACTGTGAGGCGACAACGCTACCACAGCACCACCACCGCGGGGAAATACAAAGTAAATATGATAAGAAAATGTTAACAATGATAGAATACATCAGTATAGTTCATTAAACAGCAATAAAAAACACTTTTTTTTTCAAAAGTAGCAGCATGGGGTAACTGTTAAGTAGCGGGTCAAATAGTTCAATAGAGCTGTGGAACTGTAGGAGGCAGTGATGGCTTATTTAGTTCTAGGAGAGTAGGAAGTGGTATTAGAAGGATTAGGTAGGATGGGAACAGGAGCAAGTACATTGTGAAGTTAGGTGTGAGTGCAGCAAGGTTTTAAATGAGGAGAGACTGCTGGTGATACGGATAGGAGATGGTAGAGAATTCCAGAGACATGCAAGAGAGAAGGACATTAGGTGATTCCCAGCTGGACGTGTGGGCTTGAGCAATTTAATTCATTTCTGGGAATTAGATCTTAGAAGTCATTCTAGTTCATGCATTTCAAAGGTAGTGGCTAGGGAGGGACAAAGAGAGAGGTTGTAAATGAGTTTGTGTGCTTGGATGAGTTGGATGTAAGTGAGGAGGTTAGGTAGCTCAAGCCAGTTTAGTTGGTGAAGAGAATTATAGTAGTGAGAAATGGCTCTGTGACCTGATACAAATTTTGATATCTTGTTATAGCAAGAGGAGAGTTTTGTTTTGAGGGAGGATTGCAGGTTGGTGAGGATAGATGCACCTTATAGGAAGGATGGTATGAGAAAAGTATTGGCTAGTATGAGCCTGGTGGAAGGTGAGATATAACAATTATGGCGGTATATAGCATACCAAGTTTTTTGTGGGTTTATTTGATATTTACTTGTAAATGTCTGTTGAATTTTAGTTGAGCAGCTATGAGTACTCCTAGTAGTTTAATGTCAGAGACAGGAGTATTGTTTTTGCTGGTGATTATGAATGAGTGTTTATCTAGGGAGGAGGTGGTGAATAACATAAGTTTAGTTTTGGTTACATTAAGAGCCAGATGGTTGCCTAGGATCCACTGCTCAGTAGAGGAGAAGGGGCTTTGGGTAAGCTTATTTAGAGTGGGGATAGAAGGGGAGGAGCAGATAATGGTAGAATCATCGGCATATTGGATGAGGCTGGAGTTTGGAATGACTTGGTAGAAGTCATTAATGAATATATTGAATAGTAGGGGGCCTAAAATGGAACCTTGGGTGACACCTGTGGGAGTATTAAGGAAGGGTGAAGTGGCTTTATTCCATTTGACTGCTTGTTTGTCTGGCTGCGAGGTAGCTGGAGAACCACTTGGTACAGGAAGGGGATAGGTTTAATTTGGAGAGTTTATTAAGAAGCAGGTTGTGGGAAATAGTGTCAAACACCTTGGAGAGGTCAAGGAGAAGGGTGGACATGAAAAGGCCAGAATGGCGGGCTTTGTTAATTGTTTCAAGGAAGGAGAGGAGGGCAGTGGAGGTGCTATGACCGGGTCTAAATCCATGCTGTGTAGGGGTAAGAAGCTGGTTGCTGATGAGATAGGGTAAGAGTTATTGGTGGATGCATTTTTCAAGAAGCTTAGAAATAGGGGATAAGATAGTAATAGGGCGGAAGTTTGGAATGTCATTATTATTGCCTCCTTTATGTAGAGAAATAATAAAGGCTTTTTTTCCAGAACTGGGAGACCTGGCTTTCTGAGATAGACCGATTAATTAGTATGTTGCTAGGGAGAGCAATGGCTTCTGCAGCTACTTTTAGGAAGTAGGAGGGAATTTCATCAGGGGCATTGGAACCAGGGTTTTAATTTTAGGAGAAGTTGTTTTATGGTGGATATAGAGATGGTGTTGATAGAGAAGGGTGGAGGTTGGGGGCAAGGGATGCTAGGGGAGGAAGGGATGGGAGCACTCTGAGGAGGGGTTGTAGAGGTGTTGATGAAGGATGATGTTAGCTTGCTTATGGACTCTATGAAGAAAGAGTGAAATTGGGTGGCTAAGTCCATGTCAGAGGCATCTGGGTTAGGGCAAGGCTTTTCTTTTTTTCCCGGGTTGAGGAGAGATGAGATTCCTTTCCAAAATAGTGTGGGATTGGTGTTGTGGTTGGTTTGGAGAGTGGAGAAATAGGCTTTGTGGTCTGAGGTAATACATTTTTTTGACTTTATTTCATAGTGTTTTATATTCTTTAAGGGTGACAGTGGTTTTATTTTTATGGTAACATGTCCAGGCTTTATCACGGAGTCGCATAGTAGTTAAGGTGTTTTTGGTTAACCAGGGTACAGGGTTACTTTATGCACATTTTGTTTTTAGAGGGGCAAAGGAGTTGAGCAGGTTTGTGAAAATAGAGTTAAAGTAGGAGAGAGCATTATCTAGGGAAAGAGTTTTTAATGGGTTCCAGTTTGTGCTTTTTAGTGCATTTGAGAAGGTTTCAGCATTGAAATGTTTTAGGCAGTGAGTGAAAATATAGGTGTGAGTTAGTATTATGGAAGAGGGGAGACGAGCAAAAGTGGGGAAGTGGTCAGCTAGTAGGTCTGGGAGAATACTACTGTCAGACATATAGTGAGGATGGGATACTAGAATCCAGTCTATTGTACTTCCAGTAATGGAGTTCTTGGAAGGCCTGGTAGTGGAACTGATTAGTTGCATAGTTATATAAGTTAATATTGAGTGAGTTAGTGGGAGAATGAATTGTTGCCCAGTTTATGTTCACGTCCCCCAGGATTATGGTTTCGTGAGTTATGATGGTGGAGATCCAGGAGAGAATATCTTCAAGGGATTAGATATTGTCTCAAGGGGGAATATCGAGGGAGAGAACAATTATGAGTTTATGCTTGTTTAGGTGGAGTAGGGCTGGTATAATTTCTGCCTTGCCAAATTTGGGAAAGGGTTTGGTATAGGGGGTGACTAAGAGAGATACTAAGTAAAGGACTGCTACACCACCCCCCTTTTTTGTGTTCTGTCATTCTTTAATATGCAGTAGTTGGGAGGAGTTAGTTCAGAATCTTTTATGTGGGGCTTAAGCTAGGTTTCTGAGATGGAGAGAATATCGGGCTGGATATGTAGAAGCTACGCATGAAGGTTTGGAATTTTATTACATAGCCTCTGAGTATTTAGATCTGAAAAGTGGAGGGTTTGCCTGTTGCTTGGGGGGGTTGCGGGGTTGGATTCAGTGTGGCAGAGGGGCCTGGGTTTGGGTGGATGTCCCCAGAGAGAAGGATAGAGATAAGATGATGGATGAGGTATTTGGTTTGTTTGGGGTGTAGTATACAGGTAGAAAGTTTTGTGGACATTAGACTAGTGTAGTTGGGAACAGTGTTTTTACAGTTAGGTAGGAGTCTATAGGGGGAGAGCATGCTAGTGTTGAGGGGGTAGACACTGGGAGATATAAGGGTAACAGTAAATGTGTACTTTGTAGAGAATGGGGTAGTGGTGTGACATGGAGGGGAGTGGTTTGCATTAGTAGGCTGGGTGATATATTTAGGTAAGTTAAGGTAATTAGAACTATTATTTGAGTAAGGAGGGATAGAGGCTTGAGGGTAATGATGTTGGTTTTAGGATGGTAGTAAGAGGTGAGTTAAGTTAGGAAGTTAGTTTATTTGATTAAGAGATTATGGTTTAGGTTAATTGTTTGGTAGTTTATCAGGATAAGTAGTGTTTGGCAGTAAACTCTGAAGGGTGGCTTAGCTAGCAGTGGTATAGGGAAAGGATTAGAGAGATTCAGAGTGGTAAAGATGGCTCCACAGGAAGGAAGGGTAAGTTAAAGAGTCTGGGGGAGGGGTTGGAAAGAAAAGAAAGTGAAAAAAACTGGGGGAGGGGTTGGAGAAAGAGTGGAGATGGATGTCACAGTAGCCTAGCTAGTTAGAACCAGTGTACTAACAGGGCCAGGTCAGCAGTGTGAAACAGCACTGAAAATAACAATCAGAAAGGAAGCAACTGTGAAAATTAGAGCTGAAGAGCTAAGAAGAAAGCAAGCCAGAGATTGAAATGTTGCAACTATAAATTTAAAAACGAGACAAAGGGTACAGAAGACGTACTAGGGGTTAAATAGCACTCTAGAATGTGGGTAGCAACATTAAACCTACATATTCTGGAACTATTGAGTTAAAATAACATTAAACTAAAAGGTATTGGTACTATTGTTAGTTAAAACAAAGAATACGGTAGACTGCTGGCATTGTGCTTCCGCCTGGTGGCCAAAGTAGTTACTACAGCTAGAAAAACTAACCTGCGTGTATGCTCACCTGCCCTGTAGTAATACTTTAAATGATAAGGAGCAGTTCACTTTTTAAAAAGCAGATAGTCTTAAAAACACATTCAAAGTGTGGATAAATTACAGTAGAAGGAACACCTACAGTTAAGCTAGAAAGCTGTGTTTTTTAGTTTGTTTTTGGAGCTGCTTCAGGCAGGTACCTTAAGCAGATTTATAACACTTTCACACGGTATTTTGTTGGGCAGGAGATGACCACAGAGTGTTTAACCCGTTGGGAGAAGAGTTGAGCTAGAAAGCTGTGTTTTTTTGTTTGTTTTTGGAGCTGCTTTAGGCAGGTAACTTAAGCAGATCTATTTTCATTCTAAAGCCCTGCACTTGCTCGTATAAGTAATCTTATAAGTAAGCACTAATGAACTAAAGCACTATACCCTCTTATACTCCCTTTAAGTACTTGGCTCCCTATTGGTCCTTTTTGATCAGTCAAAAAATAGTTCCTTATACTATTCTGGCATGTCCAAAAGTCAGTTTCGGGTTTATTCCCCAGTCCAGCTGGTGAATCTGGGAATCTTGAGGCAATTTTACAACTGCCTTATGTATACAGACCACCCTCTCCTCCTCCCAACAAGCTCAAATATATGTGAGAGATGCAACTATATAGCCAAACTGGAGGCTGACCTCTCTCAACCCAGTACTGGCGCAGTCAGTCAGGAGGAGAAGGTAACTACACACACCACAAATCCAGTCTCACATAGACCTATCAAAACAGCAAACCAAACACATAAATACACAAAAGCATACTTGGAGGCTCTAAATAAAAATCTGCCCAAGCAGCAGAGACCTCCAAAGCAGACATCCAAGCAACCACTACCCCACAACAATACCCACGTATCACATAGTTCACAAAGTCAGTGTGCCACACAGTCACAGCCCTTAAGGCTAAACAACACACCTAATACACTTGTAATAGGTGACTCTATTGTCAGACACACTGACGTCCCACTCACCAGGCTGAAAAAGGAGAAGGTCACTGTAAGCTGCCTGTCAGGTGCCAGGATCCACCACATAACACAAGCACTCAGGTCACTCCAAAGCAAGTACAAATATGACTCCATCATTGTCCATGCTGGTGTGAATGACCTGAGACGTACCTCCTTGGACTACATAAAAAGTGACATAGAGGAGCTCTCTGATCATGTAGCCCAGGTCGGTATGACCCTGACCTTGAGTAGCATCTTACCCTCACCAAGAATGATGCCACAGTATAAAGACAAAATGATCAGTTTTAAAAATTGGCTGAAGTATTAGTGTCATTCAAAGGGGAGACGGATAACTGGTGCCAGAGCCATGGCCTAAAGCTAAATGCCAAAAAGTGCATAGTCATCCCCTATGGGAAAAACAAAGTGCCCACAAATTGCCACATAGGTGGTAATCCATTAAGTACGGAAGAAGTAATTAGGGATTTGGGGACCCAAGTAGATAGCAATCTCTCCTTTGACAATCACGTTGCCAAAGTGGTTAGAAAGACCTTCTATATAGCCCACCTTATCACAAAAGGGTTCACATCTAGATCAAGAGAGGTCATTGTGCCCCTCTATTCATCACTCATCAGGCCCATAATTGAATACAATGCCCCATTTGGGATGTATCTTACCCGACACCTGCAGCAACTGGAAAGACCCCAAAAGTACCTCACCAAGAGGATCAAGGGACTCAAACAGATGCCCTATGCAGTTAGGCTAAAGAAACTCCAGCTCTACTCAGTTGCTTACCGCCTACTCAGAGGTGATCTGTGCCTGACGTATAAAACCATGTCTAACCGAGAATTAATGGACATGCTCCACCTCAGGAAATCCAAATCCCTTAGAGCTACACGCTCCAGGGACGTACCTCCTTGGACTACATGAAAAGGGACGTCGAGGAGCTCTCTGATTATGTAGCCCAGGCAGGTATGACCCTGACCTTGAGCAGTATCCTACCTTCACCTAGAATGATGCCACAATACAGTGATAAGATGATCAGCTTTAATAATTGGCTTAAATTCTGGTGTCATTCAAAGGGGATCCAATGTCTGTCTGCCTGGGATGACATGCTGGACAAGCCACGCTGCTTCGCAAGGGACGGCTTGCACCTGTCACCCTGGGCTTCGGATATTGGCAAAGGCTCTTGCCACCCCATAGTGCCTTTTTAGGCAAGGCTCAAATTCTAAACCTACCACCCTAGAACACCAAAAGGAAAAAAACTAAGGGTAATGCTGCTCAATGCCAGAAGTCTCAATCTCAAGATGCACGAGGCCCTTCTCAATATGGAGAACATCGATGTCTGTGCTGTGACAGAAACCTGGTTCAAGGCTCCTGAGAGCACCCCAGCACTAACAGGTTTCACCTCATATCATACGCTCCGCCCCAAAATCCGGACAACACCAAGAAGGGTGTCCATATTCATAAAGGACACCCACACCTCAAGGTTGGTGGCAACGACGATGCATCGGAGACCATCCAGGTGCAATTAACCATAGGCAAGACTGCTCTGCAATTTGTAGCATGTTACAGGCCACCCTCTCAAACTCAGGAACCTCACATGGCCTTCCTGAAAACATTGGAGGGATAAATGTATCTCAAACACCATCATACTAGGTGACTTCAACTACCCTAATATAGACTGGGAACACTACTCAAGCCCGAACACTCTAACCCAAAGATTCCTGGAGTTCATAAACTCAAATGCCATGGAACAACTAGTCACCATCCCCACAAGAGGTGAAAACATACTTGATCTCATCATCACGAACATGGGATCAAAATGTTCAACACCGAAGTATACCCCTCACTGGTGAGATCAGATCATAAACTAATCTCGCTGGAGGTCCTCATCCCTTCCCCACCTGAAACAAAAAGACCACAGTGAAAACTTCTCAAAAGATTTCACACTTCTAAAACTAGTGTGGTCTCCTTTAAGGCCCCTGAGCCAGTGGTAAACATTACTCAAACCGCTGAATCACTTACAAATGCCTTCTACCAGCACCTACAGGACTGCATGGATCAGGCAATCCCAAACAAAACTAAGACTCTCTGTACCAAAGGCAAGCGCCCAGTCTGGTGGACCCCAGCCATAAACAAGCTCTACAACAAAAGGAGGAAGCTACTACAAGATAGAGCAAAATCCTTGAAAGGTAAGACACCTTTGATCATTATAAGTAAAAAACTAAGAGCTCTCATAAAATCATCCAAGGCAAATTTTGAGAGAAAAATCGCCAAGGACTCTAAAGACAATCATAAGGCCTTCTTTAGCTATGTTAGAAACCTAGGAGGAAACTCCCAGATATGCTCAGAATTAGTTCAAAATGATGTGAAAATTACTGAACCTACACACATTGCTAACATACTGGCTGACAGGTTCAAAGCAAACTTCTCCCCCCACTCCCCCCCAAAAGGAGAGATATCTATTCCAGAGGATTGTAGCCCCCCAAACATCTCCCACGCCCAGGTGAGAACTGCCCTCACTAAGGCAAAAAACACAGCATCCATGGGACCGGAAGGTGTCCCCGGCTGTGTGCTTCATGAACTCAACGAGGAATTAAACCCACAGTTAGGACAGCTGTTTAATCTTAGCCTCACCTCAGGATACGTACTCAAGGAGTGGCGCATCGCACTGTGGTCCCACTTCATAAGGGCGGTGCCTCCACAGACCCTGGAAATTACCGCCCCATTAGCTTGACAAGCCTTATCTGCAAAGCCATGGAGAGGATCATAATGGAACTCATAAATAAAGACATAGGGAACTTGCAGACTTTGGATCCAACCCAGTTTGGCTTTGTCAAAGGCAGATCCTGCCTCTTAAACTTGGTTGACTTTTTCGAGACAGTCACCAAGGCCATTGATGAGGAAAGGCAGTCCATACAGCCTACCTCGACCTGGCAAAGGCCACACAATACCCCACTCAGGTATCATCAAAACTCATCAGCTTGAATGTAAACCCATACATCACAAGATGGGTTGCAAACTGGCTAGCGACAGAACCCACAGGGTCAGAGTTGCTGGAGCCATGTCAGACTCAAAGCCTGTCACAAGTGGTGTCCCACAGGGCTCAGTCCTGGGTCCACTCTTGTTCGGCATCTACTTTTCTGAAGTACAAGCAAACACAGGAGGGTTATGGCTGACAAAGTTTGCAGATGACTGCAAACTGGGCGCCATAGTCGAAAACACATCTGACACAGATATCCTCCAGAAGGGCCTCACAGAAACGGATAACTGGTGCCAGAGCCATGGCCTGAAGTTAAACGCCAAAAATGCATAGTCATACCCTTCGGGAAAAACAAGGTTACCCCTAGCTACCATATAGGTGACAATCCACTGAGCACAGGAAAAGTCATCAGAGATCTGGGGACCCAAGTTGACAGTAGTCTTCGCTTGACACTCATGTTGCTAAAGTAGTTAGGAAAACCTTCTATATCGCCCACCTGATCATGAAAGGATTCACATCTAGATCAAGGGAGGTCATCGTCCCCCTGTACTCATCACTCATTAGACCTATGATTGAGTACAATGCCCCGTTCGAAATGTATCTGACCAGACACCTGATGCAGCTTGAAAGGCCCCAAAAGTTCCTCACCAAAAGGATAAAGGGTCTCAAAAATATGTCTTATGCTGCCCGACTGAAAGAACTCCAGCTTTATTCAGTCTCATACCGCTTGCTCAGAGGTGACCTGTGCCTGACATATAAGGCCATGTCAAACCCAGATTTGATGAATATGCTTCACCTCAAAAATCTAGATCCCTCAGAACCACAAGGGCGGAGACTTAAACCTTGACACGGTTATAAATAGAATGTGCTGGAGGGACAGATTCATCACCCAGAGACTCTATGCTGTGGAACAAAATCGACGTACATGTGAGGCAGAGCACCTCGCTGGCCTTGTTCAAGAGGAATCTTGACCAATGGATGGGAGATCGCAGATATACCCCAGGGATTACTTCAGTGTCACTGCTTGACAGAGGCACAGAAAAATGATAGGCATAGTTTTTATTCAAACTAAAGGGGTGGCGAAAGCCACATAACTATGGGCTAGGCTTATAAATGCCCTTGGGCAGATAGCCTAGTATGAACCTATGAACCTAAGCACAGAAACAAAATAGGACATGCTGGAGGGACAGATTCATATCCCAAAGGCTCCCCTCACTCTGGAACAAAATCCCAGTCCATGTTAGGCAGAGCCCCTCAATGACCCTCTTCAAGAGAAATCTTGACGAGTGGATGGGAGATCACAGGTTTACCCCTGGGATCTTTTCTGTGTCCCTACTAGACAGAGGCACAGTAAACTAACCTTAAAAGGGCTAGCTTCTGTGACCTACTAAACAGAGGCACAGTCAACTAATCTAAAAGGGTGGCGAAAGCCAAACACACTCTGGCTAGGCTTATAAATGCCCTAGGGCAGATAGCCTAATATCAACCTATGAATTTATAACACTTTCACAAGGTATTTTGCTGGGCGAGTGTGTTGGGCAGGGGATGACCGCAGAGTGTTTAACATGTTGGGAGAAGCTTCTAAAGCTTTCAAAGAGATGGTCTGCACCTTCCACCCCTGGGATTCAGGTTACTGGCTAAAGCTCTTGCCACCCCATATAGCACCTTTTTTAGGCAAGGTTCAAAGGCCAAAACCACCACCGTAACAGATACAAGCATGCAAAATCTGAAGGTAATGCTACTCAATGCTAGAAGTCTAAACCTCAAAATTCACTCTCTTGAGGCGCTCCTAAAAATGGAGAACATCGACATCTGGGCAGTAACTGAGACCTGGTTCAAGGCGCCAGAGAGCACCCCTGCAATACCAGGCTACAACTCTTACCACACTTTTTGGCCACAAAACCAAGACCGAAACACTAAAAGTGGAGGAGTGTCCATATTCACCAAGGATATTCACACCTCCAGGCTAGTTGCCCAACACAATGCATCTGAAATTCTCCAGGTGCAATTAACGCTAGGTAAGACTGCAATCCAAATTGTAGCTTGCTACATATCCCCCACCATACCCCAAAATTCTCACTACACCTTTCTAAATGTACTGGAAAATATTAAGATACAACCAAACACCCTAACACTGGGTAATTTCAACTACCCTGCCATTAACTGGGAAAACTACTCGGGTACCAAGTCCTTTTCCCAACGGTTCTTGGAATTCAAAAATTCCAACGCCCTGGATCAACTAATCCATTTTCCCACCAGGGGCTCCAATATCCTAGACTTGGTCATTACCAACATGGGAGATAGATGCTCCACACCAGTGGTCACCCCCTCATTGGTCAGGTCTGACCATAAGCAAATCACCCTTGACATCCACATCCAACCCCCACCCCCCAGTAAGGAAACCTTCTTAAAAAACTTCTCCAAAGCCAACTTCATGCTACTGAAGTCAGAAGTGACAAACTTCATGACACCCATGCAGACGGGATCTGAAAGTTCAACTGCAGAATCCTACACTAAGGCACTGTATGAGCACATCCACTCGTGCATGAATCGTGCCATCCCAAATAGAACCAAGATGCTCTCCTCCAAAAATAGGAAGCCAATCTGGTGGTCCCCTGCTATAAACAAACTATACAACAGAAGGAAGAAACTGTTGCAGAAAAGAGGAAAATCCCAGGATGCAAAAAACTCCCTCACCATTCTCAGTAAGAAGCTGAGATCCCTCATAAAATCCTCAAAAGCTAGTTACGAAAATAAAATTGCGAAAGATTCCAAAGACAACCACAAGGCATTCTATAGTCATGTCAAGAATCTAAATGGCAATGCTCAGATCTGCTCTGAGCTATAACAGAATGGCATTAAATATACTGATCCCAAGGATATTGCCAATATCCTGGCAGATTGATTTAGTTCCAACTTCACCCCCCTCTCACCCCCTAAAGGGTCCATCTCAATACCAAAAGAATGCCAAATTCCAGTAATCACAGCCACACAGGTATAAACCTCACTCTCCAAAGTTAAGAATACAGCATCCATGAGACCAGATGACATCCCAGGCTGTACATGAACTACAAAATGAACTGGCACCTCACCTAAGTGTCATGTTTAATCATAGCCTCACCTCAGGCTTTGTGCCCACTGAGTGGCGCACAGCTACAGTTATCCCACTCCACAAGGTGGGATCCACCTTGGATCCCAGGAACAACCGTCCCATCAGTCTGACGAGCCTGATCTGCAAGGTCATGGGATGCATTATCATGGAACTTATAAACAAAGACATTGGCAACCGTCAAACATTGGACCCCACCCAGTCTGGGTTTGTGAAGGGCCGATCTTGTCTCCTGAACTTGATTGACATCTTTGAATCAGTCTCCAGAGCTGTGGACCAGGGTAAGGTGGTCCACACAGCCTATCTGGACCTCGCCAAGGCCTTCAACACCATCCTCACTCTGGAATCATAGATAAACTTACTAAGCTGGGCATAAATCCCTACATCACTTGATGGGTTGCCAACTGGTTTACTGACAGAACCCAGACTGTAAAAGTAGCCGACTCCAAATCCATCTCCAGACAAGTGACAAGTGGAGTACCTCAGGGTTCATTCCTGGGACCACTCTTGTTTGGCATCTACTTCTCTGAAGTACAGGCCAACACTAAGGGACTCTGGCTAACAAAGTTCGCAGATGACTGCAAACTGGGAGCCATTACTGAATCCCCAAATGATGTGGATATTCTACAAAAGGGCCTTACAGAAACAGATGCCTGGTGCCAGAGCCATGGGCTCAAGCTTAATGCCAGGAAATGTATAGTTATCTCCTTTGGAAAAAAACATGTACCCATGAATTACCACATAGGTGGCAGTACAATAAACATCAAAAGTGTGGTGAGAGACTTAGGGACACATGTGGGCAGTGGTCTCACCTTCGATAACCACATCGCCCCAACAGTCAGGAAATCCTTCTATGTGGCACACCTCATCACTAAGGACTTTTCATCCAGGAAAAAAGGAGGTCATTGTCCCACTGTACGCATCCCTCATTAGACCTATTATAGAGTATAATGCCCCGTTTGGTATGTACCTCACAAGACATCTGCAACAGCTGGAAAGGCCACAGAAATACCTCACTAAAAGAATCACAGGCCTAAAGCAGATGCCATATGCTGACCATCTAAAAAAAACTCCAGCTATACTCTGTGGCATATTGTCTATTCAGAGGTGATCTCAGCTTAACATACAAGGCCATGTCAAACCCTGAGCTGTTGGACATGCTCCACTTAAAGAAATCCCAATCCCTCAGAGCCACACACTCCAGCGATCTAAACCTTGTCATCACAATGAACAAAACATGCTGGAGGGATAGGTTCTGACCCAGAGACTCCCCATACTCTGGAATAGACTGCCCATACATGTCAAGCAGAGTGCCTTCTTGGCCCTCTTCAAAAGGAACCTTGACAATTGGATGGGAGATAGGAAATTCACCCCAGGGATCACGTCACTCGCCCTGCTAGACAGGAGTCCAGGGAAGTAAATATTGTGGGAAGAAATATCCAGGGAATTGTTATGGCTAGGCTTATATAGGCCCTAGGGCCGATAGCCTAGTACCAACCTATGAAACCTAAAGCCAGAAAGCACACAGGCAGGGGGGAGTAGAAGCCTCCATGTGGACTGCACAGAAGATAGAAAGGATTTTAGTTATATTAATAGATTACCTTGGCTAACTATATTTGCAAAGTGAAAGGAGAAGAGTCCAGAAGCCCCTGGAGAATGGTCCTAACAATGAAAAGAAAAGGTGTCTGTCTTCCAGGCCTTCTTGTTTGGAGTCCTGGAACAGAATCTTGCCAAATGATTGTTCAGAGAAGAAGCAAAGAGGCCTACATAAGGAACTCCCCACAGATGGATAAAATCTTGGAAGAACCCCCTCCGAACTAGTTTCCATTTATGAGGGTCTGCCCTGGTCCTGCTCAACTTGTCTTCCACACAGTTCTGCACTGATGGAATGTAGGGAGTCTATAGAAGTGAGATTGTGCTGTGAAACCTTATCTCATTCTCAAGCTAACCTGGCTAGTCTGCAAAAGGGGTATGATCTCATTCCCCCTTGCTTGTGGATGACCCATATGTCTGTGATATTGTCTCTAACCACTTGAGGTCCAGGCGACCAAAGATGGTTCAAAAAGTTGAGCACCTTGATACAGGCAAGAACTATCTTGATATTTATATGCTTGCATCTGTCCTTCATGTCCCACACCTGCTGACATTTTATCCTCTTGAAACTGCTGCCCAAGCAAAATCTGAAGCATTTGTGACTGAGTTCTTGGAGCAGGGATGGAGAAGGGAAGACCTGGATTTAAGGATATCTGTTGTTTCCACCAAAAAATGTCTGTTCTGACAAACTCCAGGGCTAGTATTTGAAAAAAATAAAAGGTGTTGATGCTGGGACCAAAGTGATTCCAGATACCACTGTATCTTTCTCATGTGAAGTCTTGTCAGAGGTAACAAAATTCTGAGGTATTCCCTTGCAATGACCAAAGTCTGAGTGAAAAACCTTAGAAATGGAGCTAAATAAAGATTTTTTTTTTCCTTTGGAAGAAAAGCACTTTGAACTGAGGTGTCTAGCTGACATCTCAGGAACACGGTCTTGTGAGAGGAAAAGACTTTTGAATGTTCTCTTCGAATCCCAGCTTGAGTAAGAGATCTCTCAGTCAAGAAAGAGATTCCTGGTACTTTGAAAAAGACTGTGCAAAGACAAGCAAGTCATCTAAATATGGAAAAATGTAGATAGCTTCTAGCCTTCAATGAGGTATAACTGGAGCTAGACAATTTGTGAACACTCTTGGTGGAGTGGATAGTCCAAAGGGGAAGGCAGGGAACTGCTAATGTGCTCCACACACACAAAATCTTAAGAAACATTTTAAGTCTGGTTGAAGAAGAATGTGATAATAAGCATCTTTTAAGTCTAGTGTTACCAGAAATTTTGAAAGAGGAAGAAAAGCTAACAGGTTGTGAAGTGACATCACTTTGAATTTGGGCACTATTACAAACAGTTTTAGGAAAGAAATATTCAGAACTGGTTTCCAAGCATTGTCTTTCTTTGCAACTAGGAACATTGTTGAATAAAAACCCTTCTCCACCTCAGAAGAAAGAAATGTTCCATCACTCCTTGAAATAGCATATAAGGAAGAACCAGTGGAAACAAAAGAGTCTGATTGGATGATGAAGAATGACTGCCTGGAAAGGTGGAAATTCCTCCCACTGCCATCTGTAAACTTGATGAATGATTTTCAGAATGAGTTTGTCTGAAACAATCTGTTGCCAAAGAAAAAATAGAGATTCAGGCTTTCTGTAAGAAAAGAGGGGTGAAGCTGGGGTGGGGGGAGTCACAAGGTCTCTTGAATAGTCATTCCGACTTATTGGACTATCTTTGAAGGTTCAAGACTTCTTTTTAGAACCCCCTTGCCTTTTATTCTTAAACGTCTGTTTACCTGAATTTTATTGAGACTGTTTATTCTGTTTTTTTGCCAAAACTGGATGAAGTGATAAAAAAATCCCTTGAACATTTTGGAAAAGGAGGGATGAAAAGTCTTAAAGATTCCCTGGATCAGTTTGCCCCTTTCATTATACTTTTTGTGCAGCAGAGGGGCCAAACACTAAATCTTTGTTCAAGGGAAAATGTAAAAGCTCATCTTTAACACCTTCTGGGAGGTTCTGAGAATGCAGGCATGTAAACCTCCTCAAAATAGTACCAGTGAACATAGCCCTGGAAGAAGTGTTACCAGAGTCATACACACATTGCAAACAATGTGTAGTGACCTATACAGCAGGTGAAGCTACATTATTTAAAGCAGATTTTTCCTCACAAAAAGAAACTGAAGGTAAAACATCCCTCATACTTTCACAATTTCTCAAAACAAACTTTAACATATGAGCCTCACAATTTCAAATTCTGAACATGAAAGTTGCAGAAGTATACATTTTTTCCATACCTATCAATAATTTACTCATCCTTATCAGAAACAGGGGGACTACAATTAACTAAGTGCCTAGCAGCAGTGGAGTCAACTAAAACTATAGCTGTTGTCAGGTTTGGGAATAGTGTATAAACATTTTAGACTGAGAAACTTTATACATCCCACCTGCATTTTTAGGGACAGCTGAGTGGCTATCAGGAAAATTGCAGGCAGTACTGCACATACATCCTCTAAAGGAGACAGAACATGAGGAATGGGTATAGGTTCTGGAAAATCCTTCTGTAACATCTCATAGTTTTTCTGAGGGACTGAGAAATCTCAGTGTTCTCCACCGAAAACACTGGCACGGTCTAGCAATAGTCTCAGAGAGAGAAACTCCCACAGGGAGAATCAGAAACTGAGCTCTCTTCTGAGTCTGAATCATAAATCTGAGGATAAAACTCTGTATCCTTCCCTGCATCTTCCTCTTTAGATTCAGAATCATGAATCTCTTCAGGAAAAGAGGAATCCTTCTTTCTTTTACCAGAAACTACTTTACAAGAAGGATCAACAGCCTGAATTAAATCCTGAGCCAGACTCAGTAAGTTACTCCTGTCCAAAGAAAATTGAAGAGGAGTATATACATCATGTTTTTCCTTTCTTTTTAACAGAAAATGAGGCTACCATGTTAGTAGTGGCAATAGCTGCTTCCCCAGGGATGGGCACAGCATTCCGATAGAAAAGGGAAAGCTTCCCTGTTTTTTCTCCCAGGACTAATAAGAGTGGCTCTCCCTTGCCACCTGAGGGGACCCCAACAGCTGCAGAGGATATGCCTAACCCCTGGTCCATAGTGGCTGGATCTGGGCTAAAAGATGAGTGGTCTGAAGTACAACAAATGGCCACAGCAGGGTCACCCACCTGTGGCTGAGGCAAATTGCTAGCCTGCTTTAGTGGTAAAGACTGTTTGCTTATTTTTTTTTTCTTTTTGTGGTTGGAAGAAGGACCAGCAGTGGACCTGGTAGTCTGTTCCATGGTCAAGCTGAAAACAGTCCCTCTTTCCCAGGGAAGACAAGCAGCAATTGCTGGTAAACATTACCAGTCTACAAAAGTTACTTTTTTGACTGAAAAATACAATAAAAGTATTGTAAAACACTATGTCAGCCCCACAAAAGAAAAATAAACACAATTACTTCAGAGGTAAAAATGCTTTCAGTTACTTTACACTACTTTTAAACTGACAGGAAAAAATGAGTGCTCTGTTTAAAAGTTTGTTACAGTCTTAAGACAGTCCATTAAAACAAAACACTCTTAGCATTAAAATAACTTTCCTGAACAGGAAAGTAATAAAACATCAAAATATTAAGAAAATGGAAGTTTTTTTTTTTTAACAAAAGGGAACTTATCAGCCAAGCAAAGGAAAGCACCAGCCGACCGTTGATCTTCAAAAGCCTCAGAGGAGCATACTCTTCTGCAGCAGTAAAGCTCTGAAGAGTTTTTGTCCAAACTTGTCTTTGAGTCAGCTTAACTTGAGCTACTTGACAGTTTGGGTGCATGGAAGGTGTCCTGAAGCTCTGGCCTGGCCGGCTGTTACATCCTTGGCAGGATATAACCCATATAGCTAAGGCTTCTGCAGCAGTGATCAGTATGATGAACACCATCTAGTATAATTGCTCAAGTTTCAAGGATTGTAGTTGTTTAAGCAAAGAAGAACGTGCTTGGTATGACTGTCAAAGTAACTTTAAATTATTCAGTTGTCTGTGGTGTTGAAGTGGAAGATGGATTTTAAGACAAAGCTCTCCATTTCCAGATTACCCAACATCCTCATCTTCCCTTACAGCCATGAGCTGGGGATCATGACCATCAGAATGAGAGCAGTGGAACCAGTGGCGGAAATGGGGTTCTCTTGTAGGAACAAGCTGAAGGGATAGGAGAACTATATAGTATATATAGTAATAGAAATTCAACACAGAGTCATTTTTCCTTCTAACTGAGAGGACCTAGCTGACATGGTTCAAGCATCTCTTGATAATGTCCTTTGAACTGCACTCATTGGAGTTGTTCTGTACATGTCTTACTGGGAGAAGGCCAGGCTACAAAACTAAGACATGCTGTGGGGATTTATCACCTGCCTGTAGTGCTAGGAGATCACCTAAGACATAGTGGAATCTGTGACTTCAGATTGAAAGTCTGCTCGGTCTTACTTAGTTGTTGCTACTATAGTTCCCACCAGGGGAGTAGATGGAAATTGATCGCAGACCTCTTAACTGTACCTATTTTGGAGGAACGTTCATATTTTCAGGCCTGATTTGCAACGTCCCGACTTTTACAGATATGTCCCTGTTTTAAGCTTGATTTACTCCTTCACACAATTTTCTGAATCCATCTTATCACATGTGATTTTGAAGCCGTCTAGTACACAGAAAAACCACACACATACTAGTGGCAGCAATAATTTAAGGAAAGAGGGGACACATCTTACATGTCCCTTTTTCAGAAGCAAAAACAAATGACCTTGCTTGGTATAATTCTGCGATACAGCTAAAGTATGTAGATTTTAACTGTCTCTGATAATGTTCTTATATTTTCATCATTTTTGTCAGTCTCTGTTTTAAATGTGTTTCTGACTAGTATCCTACATTTTCACTGGAAGTGGGAAGACTTGTGTGTTATTTCGTATTCACATTTTGTGGTAATTAGATGGACATATTTTCAACAGGACTTACCTACTTTTAATTATCTTTGTTCCTATTTTCAAAGTTTTCAAGTTCAGAGATTTGAAAGCAAGTAAACATTATTATGTTGTACTAAGTTCTGTGGTTACTAGTCCAGTCAATTTTCCTTTTTATGAGCTGTGGCTAAAATTTCTCCAGCTGTAATTCATTGATTTTGTGAATAAGGAGCAGAAATTAATATTTACTGGCACAATTTATTTTTCACAAGAGCCCTATTGCACATTACAATTCACCTCTCCTGTCCATAAATCATGGAACTAAAACATGACTCAAAGCACTGCTTCTCCTCCCAGAGTGGTCAAGGAATCTTCATCTTTATACAACCCTGAGGAACATGAATAGGAATACCTAAATTCAGTCTGTTCAGATAGTGACAATTATCTCAATTGTGAACAAATCTCTAAAGTTATGACTTGTGGCTCAGAATTTATCGGTATAAAACATTCAGTAATAATCAACCTAAGTACAATCCTCTGTAATAATTTGAAAAAGACATAATTTACTTTAATGTTAGGTTTCCCACTTTTTCGACTTAAACTGCACTCACAGAAACTAACTCCCAGATTGTAAGTATTTACATAGTCCTTAAAAAATGCTGCACTGCAGGTATCAGAAACGAAGACAAATATTTCTTTCACTGTTCGGTAAGCACTTTAACTCTGTAGACTTGTTTAGACAGTTATTTCTGATGATGACTCAGAGCTTAGGCATTTGAAATTGAGATTTCCTATGAAATGGGCCAAAAATATCCAGAGGCCAATGGGAAAGTTGAGACATAAAAAGTTCACAGTGATGTATTCTAAATGGTAAGGGTGGCTGCCTCCTTCCACTGCTGGTACTCTCCAGATTACTTTTCTACAGCTAGATGGGTTGTCACCTGCTCAGATTTTCATGGGTCAGAGACTATGAATAAAACTCTGTACTTCATCAATGTTGTTGCAACCACAACCTCATGGAATAATGGGAACACACCCAACAAAAGCAAAAATAAACAAAAATGTGTAGTGAAATAAACTGAAGTAACTATGATACGACTGTATAACAACAAGCAATCCTTCAGCCAGGAAATATGGTGAGGATGCAAGACACAAAAGACACAAACAGCAGGCATCAAAAGCTGCTTACTGTGGTCAGCTAAAACACCAAGTTCAAACACTAGAGGGTGTTCTGGTTAGACAAAAAATAGATGCCACTTATATACAGCAGCCCAAGGGAAAGACTGTAATCCACCAGGGTTGCTCCAAGAAGAAAGACAGTAAAGTAAGGATACTGTGTCTGAGAGAGAGAAAGACAGACAGCTAGGGTTAAACTATTCCTGGCGCCATAAAGTCTGCTCTTCAAATTTTGCCTTAGAACTAGCCAGCTTTTTAAAACTAAAACTGACTTATTGGACTATCTTTGAAGGTTCAAGACGTCTTTTTAGAACCCCCTTGCCTTTTATTCTTAAACGTCTGTTTACCTGAATTTTATTGAGACTGTTTATTCTGTTTTTTTGCCAAAACTGGATGAAGTGATAAAAAATCCTTGAACATTTTGGAAAAGGAGGGATGAAAAGTCTTAAAGATTCCCTGGATCAGTTTGCCCCTTTCATTATACTTTTTGTGCAGCAGAGGGGCCAAACACTAAATCTTTGTTCAAGGGAAAATGTAAAAGCTCATCTTTAACACCTTCTGGGAGGTTCTGAGAATGCAGGCATGTAAACCTCCTCAAAATAGTACCAGTGAACATAGCCCTGGAAGAAGTGTTACCAGAGTCATACACACATTGCAAACAATGTGTAGTGACCTATACAGCAGGTGAAGCTACATTATTTAAAGCAGATTTTTCCTCACAAAAAGAAACTGAATGTAAAACATCCCTCATACTTTCACAATTTCTCAAAACAAACTTTAACATATGAGCCTCACAATTTCAAATTCTGAACATGAAAGTTGCAGAAGTATACATTTTTTTCCATACCTATCAATAATTTACTCATCCTTATCAGAAACAGGGGGACTACAATTAACTAAGTGCCTAGCAGCAGTGGAGTCAACTAAAACTATAGCTGTTGTCAGGTTTGGGAATAGTGTATAAACATTTTAGACTGAGAAACTTTATACATCCCACCTGCATTTTTAGGGACAGCTGAGTGGCTATCAGGAAAATTGCAGGCAGTACTGCACATACATCCTCTAAAGGAGACAGAACATGAGGAATGGGTATAGGTTCTGGAAAATCCTTCTGTAACATCTCATAGTTTTTCTGAGGGACTGAGAAATCTCAGTGTTCTCCACCGAAAACACTGGCACGGTCTAGCAATAGTCTCAGAGAGAGAAACTCCCACAGGGAGAATCAGAAACTGAGCTCTCTTCTGAGTCTGAATCATAAATCTGAGGATAAAACTCTGTATCCTTCCCTGCATCTTCCTCTTTAGATTCAGAATCATGAATCTCTTCAGGAAAAGAGGAATCCTTCTTTCTTTTACCAGAAACTACTTTACAAGAAGGATCAATAGCCTGAATTAAATCCTGAGCCAGACTCAGTAAGTTACTCCTGTCCAAAGAAAATTGAAGAGGAGTATATACATCATGTTTTTCCTTTCTTTTAACAGAAAATGAGGCTACCATGTTAGTAGTGGCAATAGCTGCTTCCCCAGGGATGGGCACAGCATTCCGATAGAAAAGGGAAAGCTTCCCTGTTTTTTCTCCCAGGACTAATAAGAGTGGCTCTCCCTTGCCACCTGAGGGGACCCCAACAGCTGCAGAGGATATGCCTAACCCCTGGTCCATAGTGGCTGGATCTGGGCTAAAAGATGAGTGGTCTGAAGTACAACAAATGGCCACAGCAGGGTCACCCACCTGTGGCTGAGGCAAATTGCTAGCCTGCTTTAGTGGTAAAGACTGCTTATTTTTTTTTTCTTTTTGTGGTTGGAAGAAGGACCAGCAGTGGACCTGGTAGTCTGTTCCATGGTCAAGCTGAAAACAGTCCCTCTTTCCCAGGGAAGACAAGCAGCAATTGCTGGTAAACATTACCAGTCTACAAAAGTTACTTTTTTGACTGAAAAAATACAATAAAAAGTATTGTAAAACACTATGTCAGCCCCACAAAAGAAAAATAAACACAATTACTTCAGAGGTAAAAAATGCTTTCAGTTACTTTACACTACTTTTAAACTGACAGGAAAAAATGAGTGCTCTGTTTAAAAGTTTGTTACAGTCTTAAGACAGTCCATTAAAACAAAACACTCTTAGCATTAAAATAACTTTCCTGAACAGGAAAGTAATAAAACATCAAAATATTAAGAAAATGGAAGTTTTTTTTTTTTAACAAAAGGGAACTTATCAGCCAAGCAAAGGAAAGCACCAGCCGACCGTTGATCTTCAAAAGCCTCAGAGGAGCATACTCTTCTGCAGCAGTAAAGCTCTGAAGAGTTTTTGTCCAAACTTGTCTTTGAGTCAGCTTAACTTGAGCTACTTGACAGTTTGGGTGCATGGAAGGTGTCCTGAAGCTCTGGCCTGGCCGGCTGTTACATCCTTGGCAGGATATAACCCATATAGCTAAGGCTTCTGCAGCAGTGATCAGTATGATGAACACCATCTAGTATAATTGCTCAAGTTTCAAGGATTGTAGTTGTTTAAGCAAAGAAGAACGTGCTTGGTATGACTGTCAAAGTAACTTTAAATTATTCAGTTGTCTGTGGTGTTGAAGTGGAAGATGGATTTTAAGACAAAGCTCTCCATTTCCAGATTACCCAACATCCTCATCTTCCCTTACAGCCATGAGCTGGGGATCATGACCATCAGAATGAGAGCAGTGGAACCAGTGGTGAAATGGGGTTCTCTTGTAGGAACAAGCTGAAGGGATAGGAGAACTATATAGTATATATAGTAATAGAAATTCAACACAGAGTCATTTTTCCTTCCAACTGAGAGGACCTAGCTGACATGGTTCAAGCATCTCTTGATAATGTCCTTTGAACTGCACTCATTGGAGTTGTTCTGTACATGTCTTACTGGGAGAAGGCCAGGCTACAAAACTAAGACATGCTGTGGGGATTTATCACCTGCCTGTAGTGCTAGGAGATCACCTAAGACATAGTGGAATCTGTGACTTCAGATTGAAAGTCTGCTCGGTCTTACTTAGTTGTTGCTACTATAGTTCCCACCAGGGGAGTAGATGGAAATTGATCGCAGACCTCTTAACTGTACCTATTTTGGAGGAACGTTCATATTTTCAGGCCTGATTTGCAACGTCCCGACTTTTACAGATATGTCCCTGTTTTAAGCTTGATTTACTCCTTCACACAATTTTCTGAATCCATCTTATCACATGTGATTTTGAAGCCGTCTAGTACACAGAAAAACCACACACATACTAGTGGCAGCAATAATTTAAGGAAAGAGGGGACACATCTTACATGTCCCTTTTTCAGAAGCAAAAACAAATGACCTTGCTTGGTATAATTCTGCGATACAGCTAAAGTATGCAGATTTTAACTGTCTCTGATAATGTTCTTATATTTTCATCATTTTTGTCAGTCTCTGTTTTTAAATGTGTTTCTGACTAGTATCCTACATTTTCACTGGAAGTGGGAAGACTTGTGTGTTATTTCGTATTCACATTTTGTGGTAATTAGATGGACATATTTTCAACAGGACTTACCTACTTTTAATTATCTTTGTTCCTATTTTCAAAGTTTTCAAGTTCAGAGATTTGAAAGCAAGTAAACATTATTATGTTGTACTAAGTTCTGTGGTTACTAGTCCAGTCAATTTTCCTTTTTTATGAGCTGTGGCTAAAATTTCTCCAGCTGTAATTCATTGATTTTGTGAATAAGGAGCAGAAATTAATATTTACTGGCACAATTTATTTTTCACAAGAGCCCTATTGCACATTACAATTCACCTCTCCTGTCCATAAATCATGGAACTAAAACATGACTCAAAGCACTGCTTCTCCTCCCAGAGTGGTCAAGGAATCTTCATCTTTATACAACCCTGAGGAACATGAATAGGAATACCTAAATTCAGTCTGTTCAGATAGTGACAATTATCTCAATTGTGAACAAATCTCTAAAGTTATGACTTGTGGCTCAGAATTTATCCGGTATAAAAACATTCAGTAATAATCAACCTAAGTACAATCCTCTGTAATAATTTGAAAAAAAGACATAATTTACTTTAATGTTAGGTTTCCCACTTTTTCGACTTAAACTGCACTCACAGAAACTAACTCCCAGATTGTAAGTATTTACATAGTCCTTAAAAAATGCTGCACTGCAGGTATCAGAAACGAAGACAAATATTTCTTTCACTGTTCGGTAAGCACTTTAACTCTGTAGACTTGTTTAGACAGTTATTTCTGATGATGACTCAGAGCTTAGGCATTTGAAATTGAGATTTCCTATGAAATGGGCCAAAAATATCCAGAGGCCAATGGGAAAGTTGAGACATAAAAAGTTCACAGTGATGTATTCTAAATGGTAAGGGTGGCTGCCTCCTTCCACTGCTGGTACTCTCCAGATTACTTTTCTACAGCTAGATGGGTTGTCACCTGCTCAGATTTTCATGGGTCAGAGACTATGAATAAAACTCTGTACTTCATCAATGTTGTTGCAACCACAACCTCATGGAATAATGGGAACACACCCAACAAAAGCAAAAATAAACAAAAATGTGTAGTGAAATAAACTGAAGTAACTATGATACGACTGTATAACAACAAGCAATCCTTCAGCCAGGAAATATGGTGAGGATGCAAGACACAAAAGACACAAACAGCAGGCATCAAAAGCTGCTTACTGTGGTCAGCTAAAACACCAAGTTCAAACACTAGAGGGTGTTCTGGTTAGACAAAAAATAGATGCCACTTATATACAGCAGCCCAAGGGAAAGACTGTAATCCACCAGGGTTGCTCCAAGAAGAAAGACAGTAAAGTAAGGATACTGTGTCTGAGAGAGAGAAAGACAGACAGCTAGGGTTAAACTATTCCTGGCGCCATAAAGTCTGCTCTTCAAATTTTGCCTTAGAACTAGCCAGCTTTTTAATTTTAGCACTAAAATCTGTTCCTATGAGCTCAGCACTTGTTCAGAACTCGTTGTAAGCACTGAATAAGCTACAAATTACTTCAGCACTCAACTTTCTTCACTTGTCTAGAGGAAAACAGTTTTTAGTACTTAATAAATAATATCCAGGCATGTCTAAGGGTCATCTCCCGGTGTTTTCTCCTGTCTACCTGATGAATCTGGGCATCTTGGGGCAATGCAGCAATTGCCTCATGTACACAGACAACCCTCTCCTCCTACCACCCAATACTACAACCTGTGATAGATGCACTTATATAGCCAAACTGGAAGCAAAGCTCTCTTCACCCAAGACTGGACGAGACAGTCAAGAGGAGAAGGTAAACACTTGTACCACACCACACTCATCACATAGTCCCTCAAAACCTACATGACCAAAACACACACACAGAAACACACACACACATTCGTGGAGGCTCTCAATAAAAATCTGCTCAAGCAACAGAGACCTCCAAAGCAGAAATGCAAGCAACCTCCACCCCCTCCAACACAACCCAAATGACACAAAGCCCACAAACTCAGTGCACCACTCAACCACAGCCCATAAGGCATAACAACGTACCCAACACTCTAGTCATAGGTGACTCTGTAGTCAGGCACACTGATGTTCCACTCAACAGGCTAAACAAGGAGAAAGTTACTGTCAACTGCCTGTCAGGTGCCAGGATCCGCCAAATAATGCATGCATTCAGGTCACTCCACAACAAGTACAAATATGACTCTGTCATTGTCCATGTTGGTGTGAATGACCTGAGACGTACCTCCCTGGACTACATGAAAAGAGACATGGAGGAGCTCTCCGATCTTGTAGCCCAGGCTGGTATGACCCTAGCCCAGAGTAGCATCCTGCCATCACCCAGAATGATACCACGGTACAAGGACAAAATGATTGACTTCAACAATTGGCTAAGCTTCTGGTGTCATTCTAAGGGGATCTAGTATCTGTCTGCCTGGGATGACATGATCGACAGACCATGGTGCTTTGCCAGAGATGGCCTTCACCTGTCGCCCTTGGAATTCCGGATACTGGCTAAGGCTCTTGCCACCCCTATAGGGCCTTTTTTAGGCAAGGTTCAAATGACAAATTCATTACCTTAACAGATACAAGCAAACAAAATCTGAGGGTAATGCTACTCAATGCTAGAAGTCTAAACCCTCAAAATGCATTTACTCAAGACACTCCTTAAAATGGAGAACATCGACATCTGTGCAGTGACAAAGACCTGGTTCAAGGCTCCAGAGAGCACCCCTGCATTACCAGGCTATAATTCATACCACACCTTTTGGCCACCTAACCTGGACTGAAACACTAAAGGTGGAGGCGTGTTCATATTCATTAAGGATATCTACACCTCCAGGCTAGTTGCTCAGCATAATGCATCCGAGATTATCCAAGTGCAACTAACTCTGGGCAAGACCGCAGTCCAAATTGTAACTTGTTACAGATCCCCTACCATGCCCCAGGATTCCCACACCTCATTTCTTGATATACTAGAAAATGTTAGGGTACAACTCAACACCCTAATAATGGGCGATTTCAACTACCCCACCATTAACTTGGAAAACTACTCATGTACCAACTCTTTTGCTCAACGTTTTCTGGAATTCATAAATTCCAATGCCTTGGATCAACTTATCCACACCCCCACCAGGGGAAGCAATAACCTAGACCTGGTCATTACCAACATGGGCAACCAGTGTTCCACACCAGAGGTCAATTCTTCATTGGTCAGATCCGATTACAAGCTAATCACCCTAGATATCCACATCCCACTCCCACCCCCATTAGGGAAACCACTGTAAAAAAATTTCTCCAAAGCCAACTTCACGCTTCTTAAGACAGAAGTGGCAAACTTCATGACACCCATGCAGACAGACAATAAAGGTATGACTGCTGAATCCTACACAAATGCATGAGTGCATGGATCATGCTATCTCTAATAGAACCAAGATGCTATCCTCCAAAAAAAGGAAGCCATTCTGGTGGTCCCCTGCCATAAACAAACTCTACAAAAAAAGAAAGAAACTGTTGCAAAAAAAAGTAAAATCCCATGATTGGAGGAACTCCCTGGTCAGCCACAGTAAGAAGCTGAGATTCCTCATAAAATCCTCCAAAGCTAGTTACGAAAACAAAATCACCACCGATTCTAAAGACAACCACAAAGCATTCTATAGCTATGTCAAGAATCTCAATGGCAACACTCAGATCTGCTCTGAGTTACAGCACAATGGCACTAAATATACAGAACCAACTGATATTGCTAACATCCTGCCAGATAGGTTCAGTGCTAACTTTACCCCCTCTCACCCCCTAAAGGGCCCATCTCTATACGGGAAGAATGCAAAGTTCCTGTAATCATGGCTACACAGGTAAAAACCACACTCTCCAAAGCCAAGAACACAGCATCCATAGGACCTGACAACATCCCAGGCTGTGTTCTACATGACCTGCAGAATGAACTGGCACACCACCTAAGCACCATATTCAATCATAGCCTCACCTCAGGCTTTGTGCCCACTGAATGGCGTACAGCGGCAGTTATCCCACTCCACAAAGGGGGAGCCACCACAGACCCTGGGAACTACCGCCTCATTAGCCTAACGAGCCTGGTCTGGAAGGTCATGGAAAGTATCATCATGGATCTTATACACAAAGATATTGGTAATCTCCAAACTCTGGACCCCACCCAGTTCGGTTTTTTAAAAGCCAGATCATGTCTCCTAAACCTGATAGACTTCTTTGAAGCAGTCATCAAAGCCGTAGACGACAGTAACATGGTTCACACAGTCTATCTAGATCTTGCCAAGGCTTTTGACACCATCCCCCACTATGTAATTATAGATAAACTCACTAAACTAGGTATAAATCCCTATGTCACAAGATGGGTTGCCATCTGGCTCACTGATAGAACCTACACTGTGAAAGCAGACTCCAAATCCAATTTCAGACCAGTGACAAGTGGAGTACCATAGGGTTCAGTCCTGGGTCCTTTCCTGTTTGGTATCTACTTTTCTGAAGTACAGGCTAACACAGAAAATCTTTGGCTGATGAAGTTCCCAGATGACTGCAAACTAAGAGCCATAACTGAAACTCCTAACGATGTGGATATCCAACAAAAGGGCCTCACAGAGAAAGATGCCTGGTGTCAAAGCCATGGCCTCAAACTCAATGCCAAAAAGTGCATTGTCATCCCCTTTGGTAAAAACTCTGTACCCATGAGCTACCACATAGGTGGTAGTCTACTTAACACTGAAAGTGTGATGAGACCTTGGGACACAGGTGGACAGCAGTCTCTCCTTTGATAATCACATCATCACAGTAGTCAGGAAATCCTTCTACATGGCACACCTCATCACAAAATGTTTCTCATCCAGGAACAAAGAGGTCATTGTTCCCCTCTACTCATCACTCATTAGACCCATTATAAAGTACAATGCTCCTTTTGGTATGTACCTCACAAGACATCTACAACAACTGGAAAGGCCACAGAAATACCTCACAAAGAGGATTACTGGCCTACACAGACCATCTCAAAAAACTCCAGCTTTACTCTGCCGCATATCGCCTACTCAGAGGCGATCTCTGCCTAACATAACAAAGCTATGTCAAACCCAGAGCTGTTGGACATGTTCCGCTTAAAGAAATCCCAATCCCTCCAAGCTACACGCTCTAGGGACCTAATCCTTGTCACTACAATAAGCAGAACATGCTGGAGGGATAGATACCTGTCCCAGAGACTTCCCATACTCTAGAACAAACTACCTATCTATACCAAACAAAGCTCCTCATTAGCACTCTTCAAGAAAAATCATGATGATTGGATGGGAAATAGGAAATTCACCCTGGGGATCACCTCTTTGGCTCTGCTCAACAGGGGCACAGGAAAATAATTATCTTGGGTGGCAAAAGCCAGGGTATCTTTTTGGCTAGGCTTATATAGGCCCTTGGGCCAGTAGCCTAGTACCTACCTATGAACCTATGAAAGTACTGTGTGGCAGAACTCCCAATGCTAGAAGGAAGTCCGTCAGAATGTGAAAGTCTTCATATTGCTCAGATTGTGAACCCTTTCCCAGGGGTCCTGACCAGTGAAACTGATACCTCATCTTCTGTACCAGCAGTAACACTAAAACCATTTCCTGTTTGTGGAGCCACCTGTCAGGTATTTGGCAAATTGAACTCTGGGCTGACACTATTATTGTTTGTTTACCAAAGACTGATGGTAAAAGTATTTCTGTCTAGTAATAGTAGGTTCATAGGTTCATAAGTAATTACTAGGCCAATGACCCCAGGGGGCCTTCTTAAGCCTAGCCATGCTTCTGAATGTGTCTGACAAGTTTTGATACCCCAGGGCTATTTTAATGGATGTATGCAGGCCACCTCTGTCTACTATATAGTCCAGTTTTCAGGTTAGTGCTGAATTCAGGGCTGTGTTACAAGTTTCTGTGTTTGCCCATACCTTACTCGGACTGAAGGAAGTTTCTCTGTTCACTGTGAGAGAGGGAGCTTTGAGCAGCCTATCTGTCCCTGGAGGAGTAGTTTCAGCCCAGAAATTAGTAGTTTATTGGCCAATTTGGGCTAATTTCTATCTCTTTCATTTCCCTGCTAGAAAACCCATATGTGCAAGGTTTTTGCGCTAGTATACAGCTCAGCAAGCTCCTGCCTGGTGCCCTTCAGAGTTCTACAGCAGCAGAGAGACAAAAGAGAGACTTTGGAGTGATTATCATTTTTCTGCATTTTCTTGCTGCCTTTAGCTAATTCCGCCTAAAACGCTGATTTTCTAGAGTTTCTGTGATTTAAAAAGCTTGTTTTAGCTACATATTGTACTTATTTTACTGTCTGCACTTTAACAAAGTCATTTTTGTGTTTAAATTACCTGTTTAACCTTTGTAGGCTACATACTCAAGTGTGATAGCCATTTCTGTGCATTTAAAGTGTTTTTTTTATTGTATCTGCTTTATTTTCTAAAAAAAAAAAAAATACTTGTTTTCCCACCTTTCTAACTAGTATAGTCCAGTTTTCAGGTTAGTGCTGAATTCAGGGCTGTGTTACATGTTTCTGTGTTTGCCCATACCTTACTTGGATAGAAGGAAGTTTTTCTGTTCACTGTGAGAGAGGGAGCTTTGAGGAGCCTTATCTGTCCCTGGAGGAGTGGTTTCAGCCCAGAAATTAGTAGCTTGGGCTAATTTCTATCTCTTTCATTTTGCTGCTATAAAAGCCGTATTTGCATGGTTTTGCGTGCCGGGCAGCACTGGTTAGCTGGGGTATAACTATTCCCGGCTCCACAAAGTCTGCTCTTCAATTTTTCTCTTGGAACTAGACAAACTTTCAACTTAAGCACTCAAACCATTCACTTCTCATGCCGGCACTTGCACAAACCTCATAGCAAGCACTAATAAACCTTAGCACTAGACCTCCCTATACTGTAGAGAAGGACAAGGATCTCTATTCGACCTTACCAGCCAATCAGTAAAACAGTACACTTTACCTATCCAGGCATGTCCAAAGGGCAGTTTCAGGTGTACTCTCCGGTCCAACTGGTGAATCTGGGCATTTTGAGGCAATGTTATAATTGCCTCATGTACACAGATAACCCTCTCTGCCTTCCACCAAACACTAATACATGCGAGATATGCAATTATACAGTCAAACTGGAGGCTAAGCTCTCTCAACCCAAGACTGGACCAGGCAGTCAAGAGGAGAAGGGAATTACTTACATCACACCACCAGTCTCACATAGACTTATGAAACCAGCACCGACAAAAAGCACATAAATACATGAAAACATACTCGAAGGCTCTAAATAAAAATCTGCAAAAGCAACAGAGACCTCCAAAGCAGACATCCAAGCAACCTCCACCCCCAACACAAACCATGAAACACATACTTCACAAAACCAGTGTGCCACACAATCACTGCCCTTAAGGCACAATAACATACCCAACACACTAGTAATAGGTGACTCTATAGTCAGGCACACTGACGTCCCACTCACTAGGCTGAACAAGAAGAAGGTTACTGTTAGATGCCTGTCGGGTGCCAGGATCCGCCACATAACACAAGCACCCAGGTCACTCCAGAACGAGTACAAATATGACTCTGTCATTGTCTATGTTGGTGTGAATGACTTGAGCCGTACCTCCATGTACTACACGAAAAGAGACATGGAGGAGCTCTCTGATCACGTAGCCCAGGCTGGTATGACCCTGAGTAGCATCCTGCTCTCACCAAGAATGATACCACAGTATAGAGAAAAAATATCAATTTCAACAATTGGCTAAGCTTCTGGTGTCATTCAAAGGGGATCCAGTGTCTGTCAGCCTAGGATGACATGCTCGACAAGCCACACTACTTCGCTAGAGACGGCTTGCACCTGTCACCCTTAGGCTTTTGAATACTGGCCAAGGCTCTTGCCACCCCCATAGTGCCTTTTTTAGGCAAGGCTCAAAAGACAAACCCACCACTGTAAATAGCACAAGTAACAAAAAACTGAGGGTTATGCTACTGAGTGCCAGAAGTCTAAACCTCAAAATGTACGCACTCAAGGCACTCCTCAGTATGGAGAAAATCGATACATGTGCAGTAACAGAAATCTGGTTTAAGGCTCCAGAGAGCACCACAGCACTACCAGGCTCCAACTCATACCATTCATTTCAGCCACAAAACCTGGACCGAAATACAAAAGGTGGGGGAGTATCCATATTCATTAAGGATACCCACACCTCCAGGTTAGTGGCACAGCACGATGCTTCAGAGATCATTCACGTGCAACTAACAACGGGCAAAACTGCTATTCAAATTATAGCTTGCTACAGATCACCCATCATGTCCCAGGACTCCCACTTCGCATTCCTGGAAACATAAAGGTCCTAGCAAACACCCTGATATTGGGTTATTTCAATTACCCAAACATTAACTGGGAGAACTACTCAAGTACAAACTCCCTTGCCCAACATTTCTTAGAATTTATAAACTCAAACACCCTGGATCAACTGGTCAACACCCCACCAGAGGTGACAACATATTGGGCCTGGTCATCACCAACATGGGCAACCGGTGTTCCACACCAGAGGTCAACCCCTCGCTGGTTAGATCTGACCATAAACTAATCACTCTGGATATCCACATTCTGCCACCACCATGTACCAGGAATGTCTGACTTGGAATTCAGCCAATGTTCAGTGCAGGCCCAGGAAAAAACACTCCAGATGCATGTTTTTCTAATGTGGGAGGAAACAGGAGCATCTGGAGGAAAACCAAACGGATGAAGAGAGGACATGCAGACTCTGCACAGAAAGCATCCCAGCCGAGAATCGAAGTGGAGATTCTTTTGCTTTGAGGTGACAATGCAACCACTGCACCACTGTGCTGTCTGCCTGTGGGGGTCAAAGTAGGTGCTACAAACAGGGTCACAAACTGCTATGCTATCTAATGTAGAGGAGACCTCATATTCTAGTACTACAAGACCATCCAGACCATCCTGCCAATATTTTTCATCTGGGGAGCTTAACCATGTCCCCAGACAGTGTACGACCTAACTCTGCCAACCACCCAGCTGTGTGCCTGGCTACCACATCCACCTTCCATAAGTTGCCCACCCTTCCACCTCTGTTAGCATTACTGTTCTCTGCTACTGTGCCCACCACACTTTTGCAAATGATAATGACTGTCCCTTGCCTACGCCTCAGACTTGTATAGGTTAGGAAATGTCTGATGCACAGCATGAATAGACATGCAGTGGACTGTATAAAATAGATATATTAGGGCCTGCAACAGTTTTATTCTGTGGTGTTTCTGGTCCAACTGGTGAATCTGGGCATTTTGAGGCAATGTTACAATTGCCTCATGTACACAGACAACCCTCTCCTCCTTCCATCAAACACTAATACATGCGACAGATGCAATTATACAGCCAAACTGGAGGCTAAGCTCTCTCAACCCAAGACTGGACCAGGCAGTCAAGAGGAGAAGGGAATTACTTGCATCACACACCAGTCTCACATAGACTTATGAAACCAGCACCAACAAAAAACACATAAATACACGAAAACATACTCAGAGGCTCTAAATAAAAATCTGTAAAAGCAACAGAGACCTCCAAAGCAGACATCCAAGCAACCTCCGCCCCCCCAACACAAACCATGAAACACATACTTCACAAAACCAGTGTGCCACACAATCACTGCTCTTAAGGCAAAATAACATACCCAACACACTAGTAATAGGTGACTCTATAGTCAGGCACACCGACGTCCCACTCACTAGGCTGAACAAGGAGAAGGTTACTGTTAGCTGCCTGTCGGGTGCCAGGATCCACCACATAACACAAGCACCCAGGTCACTCCAGAACAAGTACAAATATGACTCTGTCATTGTCCATGTTGGTGTGAATGACTTGAGCTGTACCTCCATGTACTACATGAAAAGAGACATGGAGGAGCTCTCCGATCACGTAGCCCAGGCCGGTATGACCCTGACCCTGAGTAGCATCCTGTCCTCACCAAGAATGATACCACGGTACAGAGAAAAAATTATCAATTTCAACAACTGGCTAAGCTTCTGGTGTCATTCAAAGGGGATCCAGTGTTTGCCAGCCTCGGATGACATGCTCGACAAGCCATGCTACTTCGCTAGAGACAGCTTGCACCTGTCACCCTTAGGCTTTCGAAAACTAGCCAAGGCTCTTGCCACCCCCATAGTGCCTTTTTTAGGCAAGGTTCAAAAGACAAACCCACTGCCGTAAATAGCACAAGTAACAAAAAACTGAGGGTAATGCTACTCAATGCCAGAAGTCTAAACCTCAAAATGCATGCACTCAAGGCACTCCTCAGTATGGAGAAAATCGATATATGTGCAGTAACAGAAACCTGGTTTAAGGCTCCAGAGAGCACCACAGCACTACCAGGCTACAACTCAGACCATACATTTCAGCTACAAAACCTGGGCCCAAATACAAAAGGTGGGGGAGTATCCATATTCATCAAGGATACCCACACCTCCAGGTTAGTGGCACAGGACGATGCTTCAGGGATCATCCACGTGCAACTAACAACAGGCAAAACTGCTATTCACATTATAACTTGCTACAGATCACCCACCATGTCCCAGGACTCCCACTCCTCATTCCTGGAAAGATAAAGGTCCTACCAAACACTCTGATATTGGGTGATTTCAATTATCCAAACATTAACTGGGAGAACTACTCAAGTACAAACTCCCTTGCCCAACATTTCCTAGAATTTATAAACACAAATGCCCTGGATCAACTGGTCAACACCCCCGCCAGAGGTGACAACATATTGGACCTGGTCATCACCAGCATGGGTGACCGGTGTTCCACACCGGAGGTCAACCCCTCACTGGTTAGATCTGACCATAAACTAATCACTCTGGATATCCACATTCCGCCACCACCCCCAGTCAAAGAAACCACCATAAAAAACTTTTCAAAAGCAAACTTTACGTTACTTAAGACCGAGGTGGGAAGTTTCAAAGCCCCCATGCTAAAGGATAACGCTGTCCAAGTTGCAAAATCCTTTACTAATGCACTCTATGGGCAGCCACAAGAATGCATGGATCATGTTACCCCAAACAAAACCAAGACTTACTCCTCCAAGGAAAGGAAACCAGTCTGGTGTACCCCTGCCATAAACAAGCTATACAATAGAAGGAGGAAACTAGTACAGAAAAGAGTAAAATCCCAAGAAGGGAAGACATCCCTGATCAGTATCAGAAAGAAACTACGTTCCCTCATAAAATCATCCAAGGCTAGCTTCGAAAGAAAAATTACCATGGACTCCAAAGATAACCACAAGGCATTCTTTAGCTATGTCAAGAATCTAAGTGGCAATTCTCAGATCTGCTCGGAGTTAGTGCAGAATGGCACAAAATACACTGAACCGACCAATATAGCCAACATCCTGGCAGACAGGTTCAGTGCAAACTTCACCCCCCTCTCACCCCCAAAAGGGCCCATAACTATATCAGAAGAATGTAGTGCCCCTGAAATCACAGACACTCAGATTAAAACAGCGCTCTCCAAAGCCAAAAACACAGCATCAGTGGGACTGGACAGTGTCCCAGGCTGCGTCTTACATGAGCTCAAAGATGAACTACCCCTCACCTAAACACACTGTTTAAACTCAGCCTCTCCACAGGCTACATGCCCACAGAGTGGTGCACAGCAATGGTTATTCTACTCCACAAAGGTGGAGCCACAACAGATCCCAGGAACTATTGCCCTATAAGCCTGACTAGCTTGGTCTGCAAAGCTATGGAGCGCATAATTATGGATCTCATTAACAGAGACATTGGAAACCTCCAAACACTGGAACATACCCAATTCAGCTTTGTTAAGGGCAGATCATGCCTCCTAAACCTGGTGGACTTCTTTGAGACAGTTACCAAGGCTATAGACGAGAGAAAGGTGGTCCATACAGCTTACCTAGACCTCGCAAAGGCCTTTGGCACCATTCTTCACTCAGGTGTTATAGACAAGCTCACCAGCCTGAACATAAACCCCTACGTCACGAGATGGGTTGCCAACTGGCTCATGGACAGAACCCACATGTTAAGAGTTGCAGGAACTAGGTCTGACTCTAAATCAGTTACAAGTGGTGTTCCCCAGGGCTCAGTCCTAGGACCCCTTCTGTTCGTCATATACTTCTCAGAGGTACAGACAAGCACAGGAGGACTATGGCTGACCAAGTTCGCAGACGACTGCAAACTAGGGGCTATAATTGACTCTCCATCTGACACAGACATCCTCCAAAAGGGTCTCACTGAGACAGATACCTGGTGTCAAAACCATGGCCTCAAGCTAAATTCCAAAAAGTGCATAGTCATCCCCTTTGGAAAAAACAAAGTACCCACTAACTACCACATACGTGGTAGCCCCCTAAATACGGAAGACGTAATAAGGGATCTGGGAACCCAAGTAGATACTAACCTCTCCTTTGATAATTACATTACCAAAGTGGTTAGAAAATCCTTCTATGTGGCCCATCACTCATTAGACCCATCATAGAGTACAATGCCCCATTTGGGATGTACCTTACAAGACACCTGCAACAACTGGAAAGACCACAGAAGTACCTAACCAAGAGGATCACTGGCCTCAAGCAGATGCCCTATGCAGCTCGACTGAAGAAACTCCAGCTGTACTCAGTTGCATACCACCTACTCAGAGGTGATCTCTGCCTGACATACAAGGCCATGTCCAACCCAGAATGGATGGACATGCTCCACTAAAGAAAAAACATATCCCCTCGAAGCCAAACGCTCCAGGGATCTAAACCTCACCACAACAATAAATAGGACATGCTGGAGGGATAGATTCCTGACCCAGAGACTTCCCATGCTCTGGAACAAGATTCCAATCTACATTAGGCAGAGCTCCTCGCTAACCCTCTTCAAGAGAAACCTTGACGAAATGGATGGGAAACAGAAAGTTTACCCCAGGGATCACTTCAATGGCTCTGCTGGACAGAGGCACCAGGAACTAATCTAAGGGGGCTGCAAAAGCCAACACATTCTGGCTAGGCTTATAAATGCCTTCGGGCAGATAGCCTAGTACCAACTTATGAACCTAGAGCCATAATTGCCAGACCAGGGATAAATGTTTGATTCCCTTTGCACTGGTCCAAGTTACAACTGAATTGGGATATTTGAACTTAAAAACTTCATGGGAATATATGGCCAGGCTTCATGTGATTTGGATCAGTAACCTAGTAAGTACCTATGAGCCTATGAACCATAGTTGAGGCTGATGCTACTTGGTATAACCCAGAAATAGCTGGTAGTCATGCAGTTCCATACCATCATTACCATCTGGTAATTTTTTTTTTTTAACATTTGTGTACCGGGAATGTCTGACTTGGAATGAAGCCAATTTTCAGTGCAGGCCCAGGGAGGAACACTCCAGATGCATGTTTTTGTAATGTGGGAGGAAACCTACACGGATGAAGGGAAGACATGCAGACTCTGCACAGAAGGCATCCCAGCCGAGAATTGAAGTGGAGATCCTTTTGCTGTGAGGGGACAATGCAACCACTGTGCTGCCTGCCTGTGGGGGTCAAAGTAGGTGCTACAAACAGGGTCACAAACTGCTATACTATCTAATGTAGAGGAGACCTCATATTCTAGTACTACAAGGCCATCCAGACCATCCTGCCAACATTTTTCATCTGGGGAGCTTAACCATGTCCCCAGACAGTGTACGACCTAACTCTGCCAACCACCCAGCTGTGTGCCTGGCTACCACATCCACCTTCCATAAGTTGCCCACCCTTCCACTTCTGTTAACATTACTGTTCTCTGCTACTGTGCCCACCACACCTTTGCAAATGATAATGACTGTGCCTTGCCTACGCCTCAGACTTGTATAGGTTAGGAAATGTCTGATGCACAGCATGAATAGTCATGCAGTGGACTGTATAAACTAGATATATTAGGGCATGCAACAGTTTTATTCTGTGGTGTTTCTGTCATGACAAATAGTTGTAAATCAGATGCTACCGCTTTGTCAGTGTATACTGTGCCTGTTTCAGCATTTTATGATGTCTCAGTTCAGAAAGTTCCTCCAATAACTCCTTACCCAATTCTTCGTCTGCTGGCGTTGGTCTGTGCTTCAAACCAGTGATGTAGCATTGCTGCAGTTGTTTTTTCATAGAAAATTTTGTGCAGCATGGCACAAATTGCAAATACCTCACTGCAAGTCTCTGGAGCATACTACACCACATCCTACTATTAGTGGTACCTAGATAAAGGACTCAGGCCTTCAACACTCTGAGAATATTCTCAGTGATGTTACAAGTCTGTGACAGCATGGTGCTGTATGTCATGTCCACCATAGTTTGAGGACTGTGAATAGGTGTCATGTGCCACAGCTCTTGTGCAGATCCAGCAACACCTGAAGTACGCAACAGTGGGCAGCCTTGTGTGTGGAATTCATCTGACATACTTGTGGGCATATTGTCCCAGTCTGGAGGTGGGGAGGGATATGTGCACTCCTACTGTTTAGATGACCCTATATAAAATCACCCCACACAAGCTCCTGGTATAGGTTGTACATAAAATGGATGTAGTAATCATGGAACCTACTTCGGTAACACACACATACACACACACACACACACACACACACACACACACACACACACACACACTTCTACTCTACCTATCCCCCCTACTACAACCACCCAGGCAGACACAGAGTCTCACATACTCTGTCATACACACACACACTAGTTATTCATATTACATCTTGATGTTTCATCAAAAGCTTTTAACTCTTATGTTTGAATTTAACTTTCCAGAAGCAGGAGTAGTCAGAAATCTGGGTCATCTGGCAACCTGTGCAGTTCAACCAACAGACTACCCCCCCCCCCATTTTGAATACTTTGAAGACCACTGAAGACAAAAAAGCTCTACTGCTCCAGTGCCGTAACTGTAATAAACTGCTTACTACAACTGTAACACATACCATGTGCAGTTAGTATCATGTATGCACAGCGAGTGCTTCTTAAGTTCATAGGTAAGTACTACACTAGCTGTCCTTGTGGACTTTTTTAAAGCATAGCCAATTTCCCTTTTGGTCCTTGAATTAATCTCTCCTGTTTGGTGTTAGATTGGCCTTACCCATCCAATGACTGATAATTATATATTACCCCTAGGAGGAGTAACTGAGATCATACCATAGGTAATTTGAAGAGACTGTTAAGGTAAGAAATAATGCAAAGACAGACAGAATATCTGGCTGTACAAATATAATCTATTTATTCCAAATCATGAAGGGGACAAGAATTTTCTAACATGATCCCACAGATCTTTGGCAAAACAAGCCTTTTTATACCTTAAGAGACAATTACATATAGTATGAGGCACACATGGTATATGTTACAGGACCCATGCATGGGATAAAGCATTTAGGAGCTGTCTCTATCCATTAGTAGTACAGGGGCAGTCCAGGGCTAAATTTTGTGTTATCCATCCATAGATCCAAGTTACACTTGAATACGGACAGGAATAAGCTTCATTTAATATGGATGGTGAGTCTGTTCAATAGCACTTGTATCCTTTGCAAGATATACTGTCTATCCAAATTGTTCTGTTGATGTTGCAGAATAGGTCTACATCCCTGGACTGAGTATTTCTGATGCTGTTTGACTTCCTGATATTCAGTAGATACGTCAGTATTGAGTCAGAGGATGCTTTGTATACCAGACACCGGTCATCTCATAGCAGTGTGTAGGATACTGAATATTGTGACAAGGCTTTGAGGCAGTCCACATATGACATATTGTTAAGCCTTCTATTTGTTTAGTAAGGTATTTCTGTGGGTGGCCCATTTTTTGCATGTGTCTGAACAGGCGCATACCAAAGGGGGCATTATACTCAATGATTGAACTATTGAGGGCTGAGTAAATGGGGACAATGACATTTGTAGATCTAGTCACAATCCCTTTTATAAGCTGTGCAATATGAACAGGTTTCCTTATGACAGTGGACACATTTTGGTCAAATGTTAGGTCACTGTCTATATAAGTTCCCAAATGCAGGACTACTGGCTCAACTCTTGGGAACATACTGTCAATGTGCTAGTCCCCTGGGGTACAGAACTTCCTAAAGGATAAGTTAATGCAATTTTTGGTATTTAGTTTCAGTCCACAATCCAGGCACCAGTTATTTGTTTGCGAAAAACCTTCCTTCGGGATGGCTTAGATTTTTGGGTTTTCCAAGTAATTTGTGTATTCAAAGTCACTAGGGTGAGTCCTGAAACACAGAGACAGAATGGCTGAAAAAATGGACTTACATATATTAAGTCCAAGATGGCAATTTCTTGGAATATTCCCTTTTTTCTATGGTGATCTCAGAATTAGTATATAAAGTTAAGGATGTATGGGGGCCTGTCTGTACATCGGGGGGTGCTGGAGATCTTGTTCTCCCTACATAAAAGAAGTTTAAAGAGAAGAGAAGAGTGATATTCGTGATTTGCTCTTCTCTTGCATTTCCGATCTTTTCTTTTACTGCATGTCAGCTTTCGATATTTCAAGTGCAAACATTTTAATAGGGAGCCAAATCATTTGGGCATTCCTAAGTCATTTGGGGATGTTCTGGCATGCACTCCCACATGATCTTCACCTGTTAATTGTACCTTCTAACAACTTGCACCCAGGGCAGCCGCCCCCTTCACCATGATGTAGCTACAGCTCTGGAGATAGTCATGAATGACATGTGCATATTATTTTTTCTTTGAGGGAATTGATGTAGTGTGTGTGTGTGCCTATCTATCTATATAAATATGTATATATATACATATATATATATATATATATATATATATATATATAGAGAGAGAGAGACAGAGAAAGACAGAGAGATTCATTGGATCATGTCACTTTTAAGAAAGTCAGTGCTGTGTAAAGCCACACTTGCTGAAGATGTTATCACTCCACTTTCCTTCTCACAACAGCTTTGCCTCAGCTTCTTTACTATGTAACCGTTTTTGTAATTTGAAGTGCATTTACACTTTAGTAGACACCATACATTGTGCTTCTTAACTCGGGTGGATGCAGCTGCTTGCATGTTCTGTATAGGTGCATTTGGTGCATATGTTTTCTGCAATCTATGTTTCAACATGCACAGGTGCGCAGAATGGCAGTTTCAATGGCCTGAGATGATAAGTTGACATTCAGCACTGTCACACTGAAATCAGTTGAAGTATATCCAAGTGCAAATTACCTTTGTTGTTAAGGTGTTTACCTTAACAGTAGACCTTCGAGCAGAAGTCATTGTAGTTTAGTGGTTATCACATCTACCTGAAATGCAGAAGGTCCTGGAATCATTATTTTATTAGCTGAGTAGATAAGAGTGTTGGTCTTTAAGGCAGGGTGGTTCCTGATAGTCTTGTAGTTAGGATTTGGCACTCTTATTGCCACAGCATGGGTTCTATTCCTAGTCAGGAAATTTCAACTGATTTGACCCCTGACCACCTTTGAGCATAGGCTGGATGAATGAATGGGCAATCATAAACACACTCCAGGTCTGACCCCTCAAGCCTTCACTGAAAGGGGAGGAAACTAGGTACAAGTTAGTCATGTCAATGGGTACCTACAGTTTGGGATATTGTGGTTGGGCTACTAATAGTCCTCTGTATCATTAGCCTAGTATTAACCTATGAACTTATAACACTAAATCATAACATTTGGGTTTACTCACCTTATGTGTCCTTCCTACCTTCCAAGTTAGTCTTCATCAGCTGTGCCTGTATTCCCATAAAGACCTATGCTTTTCCACTGAACCTTGATAGGTATGCAATGTTTCACATAGTCAGCATTGTTGGACACTACCTTCTGTTACTCTAACCCCATATGATCTTCTTTAGACAGTGTGTTTGTAGTCAACTATTGATATTTTAATCGTTATTATAACATGGTTATTATAATTGTTTGAACAGTAAATGTGTAAAAATTGGAAAGAACAGTTATAAAAAAATTAAAAGGTTGCTTGAGAGATGTAGGGAGACAGCAAGAGGGTAGCTTTATTGTTACAGTGACCTCTCCTCAAAGATGCACTGCTATGGTAAGTACTTTCACAACAGCTAATAATATCTCCTTTGTAGTTGGGTACACTTTCACACAGTTCTGACACACTCCTGGGTGGAGAACAGTTACAGAACATCCTGTAGCACAGCAATACTAAAACACATCCCACATATTAAGTGTATCTCAAAATAGTAGAGCTTTATGGAGGTGTAGACAGTAGTCCATGTGACAACCTTTAAGATATATTGTGCAGAAACATTTTTGAAAAATATGGCTGATGTTGCTGCTGCTCGAGTAGAATGTGCCCTGACTGTGACTTGTAGAGGTTTATTATACTTGCCACAACAGAAGGGAATATAGTGGACCTACCATTTAGACAAGGCCTACATATTAAATAGTAGACATTTTTTTCATGACTTAAAGAAAACGCTGATCAGATTTTCTAGCTTCATCATTTATCCTAGTGATCATTTGTTGACTGTACACATTCAGCCTGTGAAGAAGATATTCCCATTTATTTTGGTAACATCAGTAAATGAACTGGCAGTTGTACAGGCTGATTTACAGTGACTGCAGATAAAACTTTTCACATGAAAAATGCCTGTATCTTCAGTGGCATCCTTTTGCAATGAAATATCAAGTAAGATGGTTTACCAATGAAATCTTGTAACTCAGATATCATTCTACCAGAACAAACAGCAATAAGAGAAAGAGCTTTCAATTAGAAAATTCAGTACTTGTGTATTATCGCAACCACGTTACAAACAAGTCACTCTTGTACAAAACGCAAATAACAGGTCACAGAAAACATAAGTAGTGATATTTGTAGTAATAATTACAGTCAAAGAGAAGTTTAAAAACATTTTGTATGTGTAAAACAGCTTGGTAAAGAGAAAATATTAATAAGAAAGTGTGTGCATAAATCTATTTTACCCGTTGCTGACATCATTTGCAGAGTACAGTGGGGTGCATCCGTACTGTTTAATGGACAACAGGGCATGCATGACCTGTGAGGCATTCATTAAAGTGTATGGACACACACATCATGTTCACATCAGTGACAGTAAAGTTCATTGAACTTTTACGTGTTGTCATGTAGGGGAAAGACACCATTTCAGAAATGGCTGTAATTTTATATTTCACCTCAGAACAAAATGTAGGATGGCTGTGGAAGCAACACATGCGGTGCTACACAACTTAATTCCTTCACTGTGATAGTAGAGTAACACTCTTTCTTTAATTACTACAGAAATGCAATGTTAAATTGTAAATGAAAAGTATGAAAAGTAAAGACGTCCGTAATGACTGACAGTTCTCAAAATAACATTAACACTTTTGGTGGCATGTGTAGGCCATGCGAATATTTCAAGACTGAGTTGTTTATATACAATTGATGAAGTAATGGGAATTATGTACATCTCAACTAATAAAAATTTAAAACATAAAAAAAAAAAAAAAAAAAAAGGTAAACCTACACCCCTTGCAAAAGATGTGGGCTTGTCCATTGCATAGGAGAAGCTTCCATGGTTAGCCGTCTGATGTTTTGACATGTGGTAATCTAAAGGAGCAGGCCAAAAAAAAAGTGTGACAACATTTTGTTTCAAAACACTTTCATAAGCATGTACGGTCTCTTCAAGCTACTCACTGATTCTAAAAGCTCATTCCTTTACTGTTTGATTCTGTTTATTAGTACAAATGCCGATACTTATGTTTTGTGCGACCTGTTAATTGCATGTTGTTTGTAATGTGGTTGCGATAATACGCAAGTACTGAAAATTCTAATTCCTCTGTATATTATGGTTTAGATGGTGGTAACAAGTTCCAAGGAGGAGAAACATATAACTATAATATGATATAATAAACCTAAACCTGTCTAATCAACTGTATTGCTTTAAACATCTGATCTGGACTAAGTACAAGAAAGTATAAGAGTAATGCAGTAAAGTAGTATATACTAAATAAAATATCCTTCTGGCATACTAAAGTTAAATACAAAGCATACAGTTATATATAATTTCCCTTCATGTATTTCATATTAAGGTATAAAATCCTGAAATGTAATTGAAAGTTCAGAGAAACAAACCCCCGTTTGCTTTCTTATTTCACATGGAGCTTTAATATAAAAGCTTGAAGAAAATACATGATTTAATCAATTTATATTACACTGAAACATCTAAAAATGTATGTACCCTCATTTGTAAATGTATTAAAACTACAAAAAAATGTAGAAAACTACAAAAAGGTGTTCTTGTCTGAAGGGCAATCACTAATAATCATAGCATGCAACATTTTTTTTTAGAAAGTAATCTTCCTAATAAAAAAAAAGTGTCAGTATCCCCCTATGGAAGAAGGGTAGCTCTACTCTTGCAGTGATCTCTTCTGGAAGATCTACTTCTGTGGTAAGTTACTTAAACAGATCTCTGCTGTCTCCTTTGTGAGGGTCACAATAACACTGAATCATAATCTCTGGGTAGACTCCCAAGTAGTACTATGATTTCCTGGGTGGTAGAAAACATAAACAAGTTGTTCTCCATAGCAGTGCCAGTATATTTTTGATGAGACTACAGATTAAGTGTGTGAGTTTAAGACACTTATTTCAGTGGTCAATATCATAATCTTTAAAGGATACGCAGTATTATATTGGTATATGCAAAACACCTAGCTTAGTGCTAGAGAACAAGTATCTTAATATAAAACATTCTTCTGGAAAATTCTGAATAAAAAATCCAGTGTTGAAAAAGTCCTGGTTAAGCTATTAAGTTGTTAAAATTCAGTCCTGCATTAATGATTCACATTTCAGAAGAGGATTTTGTGCAGAAGTTGTGGGTATTTACATTCTTATTGAAGGGCAAACACGGTGGTGCAGCAGTTGGTGTTGCCACCTCACAGCAAGAGTTTCTCCGGTTCATTTCTCAGCTGGGGTGCCTTCTGTGCAGTCTGCACGTCCTCCCTGTGGTGATGTGGGTTTTCTCTGGATACTCCGGTTTCCTCCCACATCCCAAAGACATGCGGCAGGTGGATTGGACACTCTAAATTAGCCCTAGGTGTTTGTGTGCGCCTTCTGTGGAAGGTTGGGTGCCAGGATGGCAACTCGACACTGTAAAACTCCACTGCCAGTTGTTCTGTGGACCGTTATTCCACTGTTGTGACCCCTAATGGGAAAAGCTGAAAGAAGATTCACATTCTTATTGAAGTGATGGAAACCACAAAACTGCATCAGGCACGACTAGTAAACTGCAAAAGTTGACAGGATAATGACATATATGGGAGTGCCATGACTATGCTCTGAATCTGTGAACAACAGATTTTTAAGCACCTTTTTACTAGAGCTACAGCCACAAAATTTGTAGCATTTTCATAGCTTTAAAAGCTTTAAAATACTTTGTTGTCAGAAAGAAAAAAAAAAAACAGTGGCAAGTTAAAGTGCTTAACAGCTTCTGAAACCACTTATCATTCAGCCAGACACTTTACTTCTGCCCACCATGTGTTCTGTGTTGTTACAGTAAATATTTTACAGCTTTTAAATTTGTAACATGTCATGTTTTGGCACTTTTTCCCTACAATTGGTAGTACATGCAGCAGATAAAGCTTTATGCACTACACAGAATTACGATTGGTCTCTCTAGTCATAAATACTTATGTGCTGTCAGCATTCACCTCTCAAACTTTTCTAGCTCTGCTTATAAGGTGAATTTCTTGACATCCATGTCTCAAACATATAAGGAGCTAGATATGATAAGAGACCCAGTTATAACCCACTACATTATAAAGAGAGTTGTTGAATAATGCCAAGGAGGGGTTGAACTTGCAGTACTTGTAATGACTAGCATAATATTATAAATATATATATTTGGTTTGTATATAAATACTATGCGGATGCAATAAATATGGTGAAACAAAGAAAGACTGAATAGTCCAAACCAAGACATTTCACTGACAGAAATTATAGGAAACTATCGCCAGACACTAAGTATAGGTTCATAGGTGTGTACTAGGCTAATGGTCCAGGAGCCTTTACAAGCGTAGCCCATAGGATTACCCTGGCATTGTGCCATCTGACATTAGCTCCCAGTGCCTCTGTCAAGTAGAGCCACTGGAGTGATCCCCGGGGTGAATTTCTATTTTCCATCCACTCATCAAGATTTCTCTTGAAGAGACCAGTGAGGTTCTCTGTTTGACATGTATGGGAAGTCTGTTCCATAGAATGGGCAGTCTCTGGGTTATGAACCTGTCCCTCCACCATGTTCTGTTGATTCTAGTAATGAGGTTGAGGTCTCTGGAGAATGTGGTGTGAAGGGATTGGAAATTCTTTAGATGTAGCATTTCTAACAGAGCCTGGTCAGACATGGCTTTGTAAGTCAAGCAGAGATTGCCTCTAAGTAGGCAATATGAGACAGAGAATAGTTGGAGTTTTTTTAAGTCTGTCCATATAGGACAACTGTTTAAGGCCTAGCATCATCTTTGTGAGGTACTTTTGTGGCCTATCCATTTGTTGCAGGTGACTAGTGAGGTACATGCCAAATGACAGATTTATACCAATGATACTGGCACAAAAGAGTGGGAACCAACCAGATTTTCCTATAAGTAATGGTTGAAACTTTTTGTGTGTTTGAGTAAGTCCCTTATTCTTTCTCCTTGCTCGTTTCCATTTTTTGTATACAAAACATAAACACAGAGATTATAGTATGGAAGTGACACAAGTATTGGCTGGGACTGACAAGGCATACTTTACTGGCACTATGAAGGCAACACTGCAGTGGCCAACAGTATGACGACAACTTAATGTGATTCATAAATGCAATAAGGCTGCATGAAACAATGTTTCATTAGTGGCTCATTAGTATGCTTATGAATTAAGCACTGCACAGTAACAGGTAACTCCACTAGGGTTCCCCCTACCAGCCCACACAATACAGCTGCACACACACACACACACACACACACACACACACACACACACACACACACACACACACACACACACACACACACACACACACACTCTCTTGCAGTAGTTACCTCCCATGGTACTAACAGCTCTGCTTCTGCCATAGGAATGCATGGTTCTATGCTGTCAGAAGATGATATACACAATTTATTTGCTTTGTTCTCCATGTAGCTCTGCAGACCTGGGAAGAAAAGATTAACTCTGCCATTGGATTACCGCATTTGCATGCAGCCTTTACCTCTCAGCTGTCCCTGATTTTCAGGGGCATCTCTAATTTTGTTACTCAAATTTTAGCTCTGTTCCTCTTAATCCCTCTTAAAATTGGTAACCTTTAGAGAAAATGTGGTCAATTATACTTAATAATGACAATTAATTAGAGTTATAGCCTTCTTTTACTGCAAAATATGAATATTAATCCAAATTTTCTTGTTCTGACACTGTCTGAAGTTAATAGAACTAATATCACTGATTGCACTTGATTCTTTCTGGATTTGTCCCTGATTGGTTGAGATTTGTACCGGATTGGTATTATGCTTGAGACTGATGTAGTGCTATGAACCACAGCCTTCTTAACACTGTAGCATTACATACGTTGCTGAATTGGAAACCCAGATCATATTAAGCAAACCTACCCAAAACATGTTTTCCTAATGTGATCCAAGCATCTGAATCCAGGTTACTATGCATTCCAGTACATTTAAGAAGACAGAGAAATAAGTTGTTACATTGTTATATGTGAATCAAGCAAGAGAAAGTTCAGTGACAGTGCAGTATTCTAGCTGTTGGTCGTAAAATTACCTCCTCCCATGCATTGGAAAAAAAAAAAAACTTTAGAAAGTGGATTATTTTTGGGACATCCCACATTAGATCTTTTGTGGAGTGACTTTAGCCTGCTGAACTGTAGTTATTATTTTCTCCCCAGGTTGCCATTTTGAAAAGGCCTGAGAGACTGTGACTAACCCAGTCAACAAAATGTATTTACTAAATAAATTCAGCTAACCCCATTAACAGCTTTCTTGCTTACCCAGAGATAACACAATGGAAGTAAGCAAATAATTTCCTAGCTACAACCATGCCAGTGAGATTGCTGCCTATTGAAATGCCAGGACTTAAAAAACTGACGGCCAGAAAATGCTGAAAAATGAAAAGCCAAGAGAGCAGTGACTATTTAACATCACTCTCTCCCTTTTTGTTTTTTTTTTGTTTTTTTGCATTTTTGTTTTTTTTTTTTGCATGCAAGCCCCTTGCACACTTAATATGGAAGCAAGCCCCCTCCCAAACTTATATATGCCAACTCTGAGATCTGCATGACTCAGAGAAAAGAGAAAAGTCAGAGAAGAGGCTATAAACCACAGCCTTCTTAATACTGTAGCATTAAATACATCTCTGAACTGGAAACCCAGATCACATTGAGCAAACCTGCCCAAAACATGTTTTCCCAATGCGATCCAAGTTTCTAAATCCCGGGCATTATCTATTCCAGTAAGTTTAAGAAGACAGATAAATAAACTGTTACTTTGTTATATGTGAATCAAGCAAGAGAAAGTTCAGTGACAGTGCAGCACTCTAGGTGTTGGTCATAAAATGCCCCCCCCCGCCAAATGCATCAGAAAAAAAATCTTCAGAAAGCAGATTACTTTTTTGGTGATATCCCACATTAGATCTTTTCTGAAGTTGAGTGGCTTTTGCCTACTTTGTAACTGCCTGACAGACTGTGACTAACCCAGTCAACAAAATGTATTCACTAAATAAATAAACGTAACCCCATGAACTACTTTCTTGCTTAACCTGAGATAACACAATGTAAGATATCAAATAATTTCCTAGCTAGAACCATGCCAGTGAGGTGGCTCCCTATTGAAATACCAGAACTTAAAATGCTGATGGTCAAAATGCTGAAAAAAAAATAATACAGAAAAACCTTGAGAGCTGTGACTATCTAACATCACTTTAATCCTTTTTTTTTTCAGCATGCAAGCCCACCATACCCCTAATGTGGGGGCAAGCCCCCCAACTTACATTTACCTACTCTGAGATCTTCCTGACTCAAGAGGAAAGGGGATATTCTGTGAAATGGCAATCTCAGTTTAGCATATGTAAGTAGCATTTTCAGTCATTTTAGTCTCAACATTCCAAGACTCACACTAACAAATCTTGGCATCCCCCCCCCCCCCCCATTTTACCATATGGAGATATCACTGTAGCGATAACAAATGCAATATATGTTTCCATACATTTGCAGTACAGAACAAACCTGGGCAGTATAGGCTGCATTCCTTAATGTGTGTGTTTCAGACTTAAAAATTCTGTTTAGCAAAACAATTTCTTATACAATGTGTCATAAGAAGAATATCATATGACTGTACATGAAATTGCAAACTTGACTGCTCACCTTTAATTTTGTGCACTTTGAATGACTTTACCTAATGAATTTAAATTAAATATAGGATCCAGATGAATCATTTGCATTTCTCTTGTCAGTAATGCCCTGTTATAAAATACAAGAGTAGATGACATGAAATCTTCCAATAGAAAAAAAGAATAAGCTAAACTCATCCATTACCCATTTGCCCAATTTGAAGTCACAGTGAGCCACAGTCTGAAAAGCAGTTGTTATAACTCATTCAACAATGAAGATAACACTAGTCCCTCACAGGACAAGCACACACAGTCATAACCCGGAGTAACATAAAATGTTCCGGTCTACCTGCCACATTATTTGGGATGTGAGAGGATACCAGTGACCCTGGCGAGAGCATACAAACTCCACACAGAAGGTACACCAGCTGTGAATCAAACCAGAGTGCTTTGTGAAGTGAGGCAATAACTCAACTGCTGCAAAATTATGCTGCTCTATAACTCTTGGCTATAAAATACCCAGCACAACAAATTGTAGCTAACAGTGTGGGTATCTCAGTCCTCTTCATTATCTTCCAAGTCTCCACCTTTTATGACCCCTCTCTCCCTAAATCACATTTCTGAAGGACCAACTCACAGTCAGCTTATTTTGAAAGTTTCTAGTCATTGATGTGGTGCAGTGTAATACTATGTGTTTATAGTCAGGCTGTGTTCATGAAACTAAAACGTGATAACAGGGGTAGAACTGGATATGTCTGTCAGCCTCAAATGTATATAACTGAAAGAATTAGCATTTATGCTCCAAAAATATGACATTCAGTGAGAAAGGCCAGACATTTAAAAGGAAGCTTGACAATAAAGAAATAAAAAAAGAATTCTACCTTCCGGGGCTTCATCAGAAGAGCTTTTATCAGCCATGTCTTCAGGACTAAAGAAAAGACAGTTGAGACATATTGGTTTTGTTAAGAATAAATTGCATGTATTGCATATGACTACATTTAATAGTTAATTTTATGAATCCTGTTATTTCAGTAGCTTTTCCACCCTAAAAAATAAGTGATACTTTCTTATAGGGTCAGTTGATTTAAAAAGACCATCCTTGATAAATCCTACAGCTGAGTTCATCCTGTCTTCCATTCACACTTCAACATTTATCTTGAAATTTTCATCATTCAGTTCTAGTACATGTTATGACATCATATGCTTACTAGTTTGCTTGAAATGCTAACTAGCACATTTCCTGCAAATTATACTACAATTATGAAAATACAGTACCTACCCTGCTAACAAATAAAAGTAACTATATGCCTGACTTATTGCAGGATGGGGGGGAGGGGGTTGTCCATGCAGAACTGTGAACCCATCATAGGATAATAGCAAGTTGCTAAGCTACTGGCACGGAAGCCCTTATAAGCCTAGCTGAGGAATTAAACCATGTTCCCACAAGTCAGCACCCGATGCCCCTGTCCAGCAGGGACACAGGTGGAATCTCAGGGGTGTATTTTTTATTTCCCATCCAGTCATCTGGATTCCTCTTAAAGTGGGATAGTGAAGTACTCTGCTTGACGTGGACAGGCAGTCTATTCCACAGATGGGTAGTCTCTGGCAGACAAATCTGTCCCACCAGCAAGTCCTATTGATGTCACAGACCAAGTTGAGGTTTTGCATGCGGGTCACATGAGTACAGTTAGTTTAGCTTGCGGATATGCAGCAATTTCATCAAGGTGGGGGTCATAGATTGTTCTGTATGCCAGACATAGATCACCTCTGAGGAGCCTGTATGAGATGGAGTAGAGGGACAAGGCTTTTAGCCTATCCATGTAGGATTGATTTTTGAAGCTCTGGATTCTCCTGATCAGGAACCTCTGTGGTGTCTCCAGCTGCTGCATGTGCTTTGCAAGGTACATGGCAAAAGGGGCATTGTACTCAATAATGGGTCTGATAAGGGAGGAATACAGGGAAGTTATGACTTCCTTGTACCTGGAAGAAATACCCTTACTAATGAGGTGAGCCATGTAGAAACCTCTCTTTACAATGGAGGCAACATGGTGATCAAAAGTTAGATTGCTGTCTCCCTCACAACTGCTTGCATGCTTAGGACATTATTGTTAATGTGATAATTTGTGGAGATGTCACTCTCCCCAAAGGGGATGATGCATTTTTTGGCATTTCATTTGAGGCCATGTTTCTGGCACCAGTCATTTGCTTGGTGAGATCCTCTTGTAGTATGTTGACATCACTAGGGGAGTTGATGACAGCACCCAGCTTACAGTCATCTGTAAACTTGGTCAGCCATAGACATCTGGTTTTGGCCTGCACCTCAGAGAAGTATATCCTAAACAGCAGGGGCCCCAAGACTGATCCCTGGAGTATGCTGCTTGTTACGGGTTTACTACTTGAGGTAGCTTCTCCTATTTCGACTGAGTGAGTTCTGTCAGTGAGCTAGTTAGCTACCCATCTGGTCATATACAAATTTATGCCAAGCTGGGATAGTTTATCTATAATGCCTGAGAGGGGAATAGTGTTAAAGGCTTTGACCAGGTCAAGGTAGACGGTGTGCACTGTCTTACCCTCATCCGTGGTTCAGGTAAAGGCATGATCTCCCGTTTTCAAAACCAAACTGTGTGGGATCAAGTGTTTGGAGGTTGCTGATGTCCTTGTTAATGTGGTCCATGATGATGCATTCTATGGCCTTGCAAATCAGGCAAGTTAGGCTGATGGGTCTATATTTGCCTGGATCAGTGGACGCTCCACCTTTGTGCAGAGGGTTGATGGTGACTATCCTTCACTTGGCTGGAATGAAACTGGTACTCAGGCTTAGGTTGAATAGGGTGCCTAATGGTGCTGAGAGTTCCAGCCTGAGTTGATGCAGCCCGGGATGTTATCAGGTCCCATAGAAGCTGTGTTTTTTGCCTTTGAGAGGGCGGTAATGACTTGTTCCCTAGAGATAAGGGGTGGGGGGGCAGGTGCTGGAGTTATCCTGGATTACTGATGGGGGAACAGAGGGATGAAGTTTTCACTGAACCTGTCTATCAGCAGGTTGGCTATATCCACAGCATTTGTGTATGTGGTGTCCTAGACCATCATTTTCTGAGCAGATTTGAGTGTTTCCCCTTAGACTGCAGATGTATGTGAAGAAGGCCTTAAGATTGGCTTTAGCAGATGTGGCCAATTTGGACTCAAAGTTAGCTTTGGAGGAGTTCACTAATAGCATTATTTGCCTGTTTAGGCCAAGGAGAGATTGCTTCCAATTTGGCACCTGTTCCTTCTTGGTCCTAGACAGCATTTTTTTCCCTTTGTTGTAGAGTTTATTTATAGCCAATGTCCACCAGACAGATTTACACTTCCTTGAGGAGAGGGATTTTGTCCTGTCAGGTATTGCTGAATCCATGCATTTATATAAATGGTCATATAGTACTTTGGTGTAGGTTTGGACATTAGTGCCAGTTCCTACGGTTGGGGAGAGGGTGGAGTTCTTCCAATCAGTGGTTGGGTAATTAAAATAATCTAGGATCAGGATATAGGACTGAATCTTAATAGATTCAAGGAGGTCCAGATAGGTAGCATGGGTGTCCTGAGTCAATGCTGGGGGCCTGTAGCTAACTATGATTTGAATAGGGGTTTTGTCAACCATTAAATACACCTGGAGCACCTCCTGTGTGTCATACTGTTTGACCAGTCTGGAGGTGTGTATATCTTTAATTTATATTGAAACACCACCTGCTTTGGCTTTGCTGCCCTTAATTTGAGGTCTGTATGTATGATAGAGTGAGTAACCAGTTAAGGCTGGGGTGCTATCTGCAGCTTTGAACCAGGTTTCTATGACTGCACAAATGTCAGCATCTTCCAGGGTTAAGAATGCTTGCAATGAGTGCAGTTTCATGTTGAGACTCCTAGCGTTCAGCAGCATGACCTTTAAATTGTGTTTAGATGAGATTCACATGTTGGTAGTTTTGACCTCAAGGCATTGCCTAAAAAAGGCACTGCAGGCCATCTCTGGCAATGCACTGTGGTCTGTCAATCATGTCTTCTCAGGCGACAGGCACTGGATCCCCTTAGAATGACACCAGCAACTAAGCCAATTGTTAAATTCAATCATTTTTTGTTTGCATTAGTTGAAGGCAATCATTGTTTACTTTTGTTTGTAGTGAGGCATAATTCTGGGTGACAGTAGAATGCTGCTTAAGGCTAGTGACATACCTGCCTGGAACACATATTCAGTGAGCTCGATTATGTCTCAAGTCATTCATGCCAACATGTATATTATGTCATAGCAGTACTTGTTGAGGGACTTGAGTGCAGGGGTGATGTGGCGGATTCTGGCACATGACAAACAACTTACCGTGACTTTCTCCTTATCCAAACTGGTGAGGGGCACATCTGTACATTTCACAATGGAGTCTCCTATGATTAATATATTGGGTTTATGGTTAAGTCTTGATGGTTGTGAGATGTGTGGTGTGGTAGGCTGTGGAGTTTGAATGGAGAATTGTGTTTCAGATCAACTGATAGTGGAAGAATGTAGCTACTAATTATAAGACTGGAAATCTCCTTTGGTGGGTCCTACCAGTAGGATGTATCCCAAGCAGTAATCTACCAGAATGGAAGGAGCCACAGGATATTCCTCCACATTTCTAAGTTCTGAATTACAGCTGCACCAACGGAAGCCTTAATCCTGGAGTAAGAGCTGGGACTAGAATGCTTGGTGAAAGCATGAAAAGAAGACCTAGTGGTTATGGTGCAGATGTGTGCAATGGCAATTTTCTTGATGTACAGAAAAATCCACTCCTGTAATGCAGTGTTACTCAACTACAGTATTCACTAATGGGAGTTGATCTAATTGGTGGAGAAAGGTGATGCAATAACAATCTAGTTCTAGTAAAATATGAGCTAAAAGTGCAGTCCACTTCCCGAGTGCAAAGGTCTCTCTGTGCTCTGGTTTCTGCAACAAAAAATAAAACACGTATATGAAAAAACTAGTTTAGGGACAATTTAGAAGGTCTTTCCTTGTTAAAGGCCTAATATAGTTCCCTAGATAGGAGGACCTGCAGCTCCAAAATCCTGTATGCAAAGATGATGTTCATTAGAAAACATATTTTCCAAGGAAACAGCATCATTGAACCAGCAAATCTGAACTGGTTAGGGATAAGCCTGACAGTCATGAAGTTCAGATCCCAAAGAGCAGTGAGTGTTTTCAAATGAGAACAGGAAATGCAACACTCCATTAAGAAAATGCTTGACCACCTATAGCTATGGCACAACTGTTCTGCAAAAGGTTGTGTTGGGCAGAAGTAATCGAAATTTGCATCTTGACCATGGAATAACTGAGGTTCAGATTTTATAATTACACGGGATAAGTCAGGGTCAAGGGTGCAGGCTGAAAGAATGGATCAATAAACAGTACCACTCCAGACAAACAGAATTGTTTCCACTTGCAAACATAGGCCTGTCAAGAGAGTGGGCTTTCTGATAGCTTTAACCACTTATGTGGCCCCATCCAAGCAAAGTTGTGGTATCAATGGACTTACATAAGGAATCAGGCCCCAAGGTGGAGCCAGCTGTCAACTCAGCCATTGGGGACATATTTGGCCAAGACCAGAAGAAATTGCTGTTCTTCCAGGAACTTAACAGGCTGAGATCACACGCTTCTCAACCAGCATAAGATAACAAGACTAGTTTTAGTCTTTACTCCCCTAAACATTTAATATGGTATGGGATTAGAGTGAATGGTGGGAAAGCTTGCAGAAATGTCCCATGATGTAGGATGGAGAATGCCTTAGTTCTCAAGTGCACCAGAGGAAGATTGCACTCTACTGAGAGGCAAACATATCAATGTCTGGAATGCCCCATCGCTAGTTGAATGGATGATGTGAACAACACATGGCCTCTGAATCTGTGGCTCCAGAAAAGGACTATGGAGTGAGTCAGTATCCACCAGATTATTCACTTTCCAAGGATGTGAACTGCTATGAGACATATGACTTTGTCAGTTGCCATTTGTTGGACATGTATTGGGTATGAACATGTGTCTCCTTGCTTTTTTTTTTAAATATCTAAGGATGGATAGATTGGTTATCTGACCAAGCAAGGAGTTGCCCAGAAACAGCTTTGTCCCCAAGACTTTAGGACAAGGAAGACTGCTTATAGCTCCAAGTGGACAATGAGGAATTCCCTTCTCCTGAGGTGTAGCACAACCCTTGAACCATGAAGCTTAGATACACTTCCCACCATACCAGCTTGGTAAATGAAGAAAGCCCAAATGGCAACATGGTGTACTATATGATGCCACACAGAATAATAAGAAGAAATTGTTCGGTAGTTACCAAATAATAACATCCTGACAGGCATCCATCATATCCAGCAACACCAGTCATCGTATGCAGCAGAGGCATAACTACACATTATCATTGTCCAGAAACAGATTTAATTGGTCTGCTGTCCAATGCTGCTAAGGTATAGAAATTTCCCATCCCCGTCAGAACCAAGAAGGGTCAGAATTTAGCCCTGCCCCTGTTCAATACTCAGGACAGCAACTACAGACCTTATTGACTATAGAGTCTGGTACTGTCTCAAGAGCTTTGCTAAGATAGTTAGGTCTCTTAACAGAATTTTATTCCAGGAGAGGACTCACACACTCCAGGATGTGTCTCCAAGAATGTGTTGTCTAGAAACCACTGATCCTTTGTAAAGGCCTCCAAGAGAGGGAGAAAGTACAGTTGTGTAGAAAACTTACCGTGATAGATGTTTGAATGATCACTGCCACAGTAGCCTAAGCTATGTGGTTTATATATTGTGTAGAATCTAACAACCAGCCATCTTCTAAAGCTTTAGGGCACCTTCCATGCACCCAAACTGTTAGCCACCTTGAGCTGAGCAGACTAAAAAGACAGGTTTAGGCGCCAAGCCCTTCAGAGTTTCCATGCCAGATGAGAGACTGAGCCCTGAGAGGACAGTGCTAGGAAGAACAAAAAATAAATGTCTACGGCATGGCTTAAAAACACACCAAAAAACAAGAGGGAGGGAGGGAGCGGCTACTGCACCAGTGATCATTCGAACATGTACTGTTCTTCATATCAGTCACTGCTGCTGTAGCCTAAGTTATAGAGGTAGATTACCATAGCTTACAACAACTGGAAGGTAGAAGCAGAATGGCCCAGGAGCCCATGGAGAATGGTTCTAGCAATGCCTGGACTAGATATGGAGAAAGAATCTTGCCTGTAGTGCTTTGTAAAAGTATGTACAGATGACCAAGTTACTGCTTCTAGAATACTTCTACAGTCCACCCTTTTCCAAAAAGCCATAAATGAAGTAAAGGCCCTGGTGGAATGTGCCTTGACCCTACCTGAAATAGTTTTGTTGTGGTGGAAATAATAAAAGGTGGTAGCCTGAGACAATCGTGAAAATAGTCTGCTTTGACACAGATTGTTCCTTCTTACTTTCACAGGAAACGAACAACTGATCAGAAGTTCTGGAAGATTTTGTTCTGTCGATATAATACCTCTGTTATCTGTGGACATCCAAGGTATGAAATATCCTATTTACCTCATTTTGGGGTTAAGGGAAGAACACAGGAAGATGGATAGTATGGCTTGAGTAAACTCAGTTACCACTTTATGCATAAACGAAGGATTAGTTCTTGAAAAAACTTGTCTCTGTAAAAAATGAGATAATGTTGATCTACCATTAGAGCTTGTAACTCAGATACTTTTATTGCAGAGGTCAGATCAACCAGTAAAATTGTTTCCTCTGTTAAGAACCTCAAGTCAACCAGATGAGCTGGTTCAAATGGAGCATGTGTTAGCTTCTGTAACAAAAATGAATGTCCCAAAGGAGGAGCAATTGGTTTTCTTGAAGGTCTTGGATGCAAAAACCTTTTCAAAAACATTTTAACATGGGAATGCCTTAAAAGAGGGGGCTTCATGGGCAAGCATGCTTAAATGGCTGACAAATCAACATTGATAGAAGAGTTAGGCCATGGGAAAGTAACACACAAATATTGTAAAACCAGAAGAACACTAACACTGAATGGTTGTTGGTTATGCTGTTTGCACCAATTAGAAAACTTTTTCCATTTTCCAATATATGATTTTCTATATAAATATAGGCTTTCTTGCCTCCACAATACCTGCTGTACAACCTCAGTAAACAAGTGCCTAAAAGGCATTAAGACTCTATCATTCAGGAAGTTAGTTGAAGCTGTTTGGGTGCATCAAACACCCATGTTCTTGTGTGAGTAGATCCAGTCTGTGAGGAAGTTTGTGATAATTGCCCTGGCCAATTCCAAAAAAAGGGAGAACCACTGTTGCCTGGGCTAGAAGGGAGTCACCACAGTGTTCTTGAGGGATTCCTTATGTTCTTCAGAAGTACCCTAGATATTAGTGGAAAGGGTGGAAATGCATACAGGAACATTTATGTCCAAGGAAAAGAAAAGGCATCTGTCTTCCAGGCCTTCTTGTATGGAGACTTGGAGCAGAATTTTGCCAGCTGATTGTTCAGTTAGAAGGCAAAAAGGTCTACTTGAGGAACTCCCCAAAGATGGATTAAATCTTGGAAGACTCCCAATCTAATTTCTGTTTGTGAGGGTCTTCCTTTGTCCTGCTCCAGTTGTCTGCCACACAGTTTTGCTCTGACAGAATGTAGGAAGCCTAAAGAGTGAGACGTGCTGTAAAGCTATATCCCATTATAACATGGCTAGCCTGCACAGGAGGTAAGACCTGGTTCTCACTTGCTTGTTTATGTGTTACATCACTGTGGTATTGTCCGTAACAACTTGAAGTGGTCCTGGGGACCAAGGGTGATTAAGAGAGATGAGTGCCTTGATAAGGGAAATCATCTCTTTTATGTTTATGTTCTTGTGTTTGTCTTTGCTGCCCCAGATACCCTGCACTTTTATACTCCTTGACACTGCCTCCCCAAACAAAGTCCATGGTGCCTGTGGTGACTGACTGCTTTGTTGCAGGAGGAGAGAATGGGACACCTGGATTCAATGATATTTGATATCTCCGCCAAGTGATTTCTCTTTTCATAAATCATAGAACTGGAGTCAGATAGTAGGTGTTGGTGCTGGGAGCAAAGAGACTTCAGATACCATTGTGTCTTTCTCATGTGGAATCTTGCCAGAAGTATCATACGAATCATAGACGCTATGGCATCCAGAATCCTGAGGTATGCCTTCGCAGTGACTGAAGTCTGAGTGAAAAACACCTGGAATAGATCTAAATATACATATTTTTTTTCCTGTGAAAGAAAAGTTCTTTGTATTGAAGTATATAGCAGATACCCAGAAGCACATTCCTGTGTGATGGAGTCAAAAAAGATTTTTGAATATTGTCTTGCAATCCGAGCTTATATTGGATTCCTGACACTTTGAATAAGCCTATTGCAAAGATAAGCAAGTTGTCAAAATATGGAAAAATGTGGATACCTTGTAGCCTGCAATACCTTATAACTGGAACTAGAAACTTTGTGAACCGTTTTGAAGCTGTGAATAGCTGAAAAGATAAGGCAGTGAACTGATAATGCATTGAGTTACATAAAAGCCCAAAATGTGGATACCTTGTAGCTTGCAACACCCTATAACTGGAATTAGAAACTTTGTGAAGCCTCTTGGAGAAGTGAATAGCCAAAAAGATAAGGCAGTGAACTGATAATGTAATCCAGACACAAAAACCTTAAAACATCTGAAGTCTAGATGGATAGGAATGTGATAAAACACATTTTTTTAAAACTAAAGTTACCAAAAACTCAAATGAGGAAGAAGAGGTAAGAGATTGTGCTGCGAAAACATTATGAACATGAGCAGTATCACAAACTGGTTTTGGAAATAAAGGTCCAGAACTGGTCTTCAAGCATTTATTTCTCTTTGGCTCCAGAAACATTCTTGAGTAAAAACCTCTTCCCCACTGGAAGGGGGAACTGTTTTAATTACCCCTTGAGAAAGTATGTGCTGTAAGATGGGAAAGAGCAGAAGGATTTGTCTGGTGAATGTGGAATAATTCCCCAGAAAGGAAGGATTTCTTTCCATTGACATCTCTATCCCTGCTGAATCAGTCTTTGAACCCATTTATCTGAAATAATCTGTTGCTGAATGCAAAAATGGAGGTTTAATCTTCCTGGAAGGGATAAAGGAAAGTACAGTTGTGTACACTTACCACAAATGTAGATGCCCGAGTGTATTCACTGTTGCAGTCATCACACTTGGGTTATCTGACTGCAGGTAGCCCTCAGTCAGCCCGAATACCAGAGACTTAGTATTTCTGCATAGGTCGCTGTCACTCCAGGACTGATGTCAGGTCATCAGGGGTATAAAAACAGGCAGCCGACATCATTACATCCGTTTTTCTTGCCCCAAATGTCAGGAGCCCCCCAAATAGGGAGCTAAGTTATGGTGAAGAAAACACCACCAGTAAAAAGTAAATACCAATACCCCTGAAGGGGGTGAGTAATAGACAAAGAGAGGAGAGAAAGAGAGAGAGATACAAGGGGGCTGGAGGGAGGGAAACCAGGACTGCAACAGTGAATACACTCGAACATCTACATTTATGGTAAGTGTACACAACTGTACTATGTTCTTCATGTTTCACTGTTGCAGTCATCACACTTGGGTAGATTCACAAAGCTGAAGAAGGGTGAAAGCAGTCAAGAAGAGTTGGGGCTGGCTAGTATGCCTTGCAGGACTGCTGTTGCAAAACCCGCCCTGGATTTGGAAAAGATACGCAGGTGGTAATGTTTGGTGAAGGTGTGTGCAGAACTCCAGGTAGCAGCTTCCAGGGTGGCCCTGGTAGGGACTCCCCTGAGGAATGATGTAGAGGTGGAAGTTGCCCTAGTGGAGTGTGTTCTGACCCACTGAGGGGTTGGTTTCCTGTGGTGCTTGTAGCAAAAATGGATGCAGTGTGCTATCCATTTGGATATTGTTTGATTTGAAATGGCCTTGCCCTCTGGAGCAAAGCTGACTAGTAACTGGTCAGATTTCCTGAATGGCTTAGTCCTATCAAGGTAGAATCTGAGTTGTCTGTGCACATCCAAGGAGTGCAGGAGCCTTTCTCCTTTATTTTGAGGATTAGGGAAGAAAGTTGGCAAATGGATAGATTGGTTGAGAGCCACACTGGACACCACTTTAGGCATAAAGGAAGGGTTAGTCCTGAGGGAAACCATGTCAGCATGGAAAGTAATGAAGGGTTCCACAGCCATAAGTGCTTGTAGCTCAGACACTCTTCTAGCTGAGGTGATGGCCAGCAGCAAGGCTGTTTTCCAAGAGAGGAATTTTAACTCTGCTGCCACTGCATGCTCAAAGGGGGGGGGGGGGTAGCGTGAGCTTTTCCAGTACAAAGTTAAGGTCCCAAGTAGGGGTGGGTGCTCTCTTAGTTGGCCTTAAGTTGTTTGCCCCTCTCAAGAACTGTTTGATAAGAGGGTGAGAGAAGAGGAGAAGCTCAGTGTTGTAATGAGCCGACACGGCAGAGGCATGGATCTTAATGGAGGAGAAAGATAGGCCTCTGTGGAGTAGATCTGCTAAGTAATCCAGGATTAGAGGCAGGGAGGGCAGGGTTGTGTCCTTTCCTTTAGAGTGAATCCAGGAACAGTACCTTTTCCACTTATCAAGATAGGATTTCCTTGTACTGGGTCTTCTGGCCTCAAGAATGACGTCCAGCACCTGCTTGCTTAGGCTGGCTACTGGGGGAGATTTCAAGGAATAAGTCAGGCTGCAAGATTTAGGGTTTGCAGATGAGGATGCAAGCTCTGCCCGCCCCCTGCTGAGAGAGCAAGGTTGGGTTCTGGTGTAGGTGCCAGGGTGGCACCGGTGACAAGCTGCGCAGGAGTGGGTACCAGTGCTGGAGTGGCCAGTCCAGGGCAATCAGAATTGTCCTTGGTCTGTCTTGTCTTATCTTGAGCAATACTTTTGGGAGAAGGGGCAGAGGGGAAAGATATAGATTGAGAGGTTTACTCACTGGAAGGATAGGCCATCCACTTTCCAGGCCCTGTTTTGAGGTGTCCTGGTGCAGAATTTGCTAATCTGGTGATTCCAGGGGGAGGCAAAGAGATCCCCCATTGGTGAATCAGAAGGTTGAAGGTGCTGGGCTCTAATTGCCACTCATGTGGGTCTAGGAGATTTCTGCTCAAGTCGTCTTCCAGCGAGATTTATTTATCTGGCAGGAATTGAGCATGCAGATCAACCTGCATGTCTAAGGCCGTATTCCACAGGGCCATGGCTAGCCTGCAATGTGGGTAAGAGTGGGTTCCCCCCTGCTTGTTGATGTACCACATAACTGTGGTGGTGTCTGTTTTTATTAGCAGGTGTCCTGGTGAGAGTAGGGATCAGAAAGCTGTTTGATGCGTAGATGAATTTGACTTGGGCTCCAGTGACCCTGAATGCACTTGCTGTCCATGTGTGCCCCCCAGGCATAGTCTGATGCATCTGTGGTTAGGGTCTGGGTGGTGTGGGGTTAAGTAAAGGGCAGTCCCTTGTTATGGTTGTATGCTGCTGCCCACCAAAGAAACTCTGTCCTTAGACAGGGTATGATCTGAATGACAGTTTCCAGGTCCTGAGAATGTTGGCACCAAAGACTTTTTAAGCACCAGTGAAGTTTCCTCATATGCAGTCTGGCATATGTAATTAGTAGGATGCATTAGGCCATGAACCCTAGGGCCTGCAGGATTTTCCTTGTGGATAACTGGGTTCTGGTGGCCGTTTGAGTAAAATAGTCTGTCAGATAGGCTTGTTTTTCTGGAGTGTGGAATGCCATCTGGGATGCTGTGTCCAAGCTTGCTCCCTGGAATACAATCTTTTGACTGGGGACTAGTTTTGATTTATTTTCATTGATGGCATACCCCAAGGAGGTTAGACAGTTTTTTACAAATGTCAGGTGCTGCAACAGCAATTCCTGACTGTCTGCCTGAATCAGGCAGTTGTCCAAGTACAGGTAAACTTGAATATTTCTCTGTCTGCTGTAAGCAATGGCTGGGGCCAGGTATTTTGTGAATACTCTGGGAGCAGTGGATAAGCCAAAGGGTAGTGCAGAGAACTGATAATGTATAGATCCTGCCCTGAAGCGTAGGTATTTCCTGCATGACTCCCTTACAGGGATGTGCAGATAGGCTTCTAGACTGGCTAACCAGGCATCTTTGGCTAGCATAGTTAGAAGCTGCTGCCGGATGAGCATTTTGAATTTTGGTACCACCAAGAAGGCGTTGAGAATTGAAAGATCTAGGTTTGGGTGCCAAGTGCCCTCCTTTCTGCGTACCAGGAAAAGTCTGGAATAGAATCCTTGACCTATCTGTTCCACAGGAACAGGTTGAATCACCTTTATAGATAGCAGGGATAGAACTTGCTTTTGTGCCTCTGCCCTCTGGTTTGGAGGGAGGTCTGGGAACCCTTGAGGGGTTGGCAGAGAATGGAAGTAGAATTTGTACCCCTGGGATACAATGTTGAGGACCCATCAGTTTTTGGTGATGGAAGTCCAGTTTTTTGCATGAAGGGCAAGTTTTCCTCCTAGGGGCACAAGAAGTTGGGCAGAGGTGGGAAGTGGAGTAGGGAAGTCATTGGGAATTCTTTCCATAAGGGGGTGGCTTAGCACTCTCTGCTTTAGAGATGGACGCACTCCAATTCTTAGATCTTTGCATACCCTGCGACTGTAATCTGGGGGGGGGTCTGTTTCCCCTGGGTCTAGTTTGAGATGGCCTTGAGGGGACTGGAAAGGGCCAATGTTTTGAGGGGCAATGCCTACTAAATCTAGGAGGCTGTACTTCTTTGACTGTCTGCATAGATTTAGCTTTTTCTTCCATCTTTTTAAGAACCTCTTCTGCTTTGGTGCCAAACAGATTGTCCTTGTTCAAAGGAGCATCTAGTAACTTTGATTTGACATGGTCTGGCAAGGTTTGCTCCTTAAGCCACGCATGCCTTCTCAGTACAGAACCAGTGACTGCTGCCCTGCAAGATGCTTCTAGGGCATCACAGCCACACTGCAATGCATGCTTGCTGACTTGGCTTGCAGAATGCATAAGCTCTTGCAATTCTTTATTTTCTGCACAGTCTGTAAAGGTAGCTACCTTTTGCTTAATAAGTTCCATAATATGTTGTTGGTACTTGAGCATGTGAAACTGACAATTCAAAGCCCTAATGGTGAGAGTTATACAGGTATAAACGTTCTTACCCCATCTGTCCAAAGCTCTGGAATCCCTGTCCAAAGGGGTGGGGTTCTTAGCTGTAGTTGCTTTGATACCTTTAGACCCCTGGGAGATGACCGCTGGGTCAGCAGTAGGATTTTTGAAAAGGAAATTGTGAGAGTCAGGCACCCTGTAGTACCTGTCTGGTTTCCTAGGAACAGGGGGTAAAGTATCAGGAGTTAAGCTGGATTCATAAAGACATCATCCACAACATCCAGGACTGGGGGTATTGCTAAAGGCCTATGTTGTGGCAAATCTAGAAATTCTCTGAGTCTCTTTTTGGATTGAGGATAGTCTTGGCATTCCCAATGGAAATGCTCTCTTAAAGTATGAAGGGTTAAACCAAAAGAAAAGTCCTATGGAGGAGAGGCAGAGGGAATGGATTCCTCTTCATCTGAATCCTCATAAGCAGATAAGGGCATGTCTTCATAGTCAGATACCACAGAGCCGTCAGACTTTTGGTCTGTTGAGGCTGCAGGGGACTGGTCTCTTTTTCTCTTAGCCGGGGAAGGCTGGTTTCCCCTAATCATAATAAGGTCTGCCATTTTAAGCATTTGATGTTGTGGCAAGGGAGCAGGTGCATGCGCTTGGGTCTTCAATTTTCTAGGCATAGTGTGTACTCTTGGTCTTAGAAACCTGGTAGTTTTAGACAGAATTGAAGATGAGAAAGAGGTTGTCAGTTTGTGTCGAACATCGGTAGTGCGAAGTACTTCCTCAGAAGCCGGTGCCTGCTCAGCAGCTCCGGACTCATCCGAGGTAGAGACATTCGCAGGTTCCATAGGTGAAGAGTCATCTCGCGGCATACCAGACTCGGAAAGAGTCTCAGTAGAGGCCTACGAATCCACTGAAGTGGGCAACAGGGGCTGCAAAAGCGCCTCACTGAGTACCGATGGACTGGCGACTAGCTTAAAGGAAGTGTCGCCAGCAGCTTTGGACCTGTGCGGTCTGTCTCTTTCTTTATCCTTATGTTTTTTTGGAATATTGGTAGTTGGACGGCTTACCGAAGTCATTTCAGAATATGGAGAATGAGAATGAAAGTATTTAGCGACAAAAAGGGCCCGACGATGGATGGCTCGGGCACTGAACAAGGCACAAAATTGACAGGGAGGTACGGCGTTCTCTGGGCCTAAACAGGTGACGCAGTAAGAATGAAAGTCTTGGTGTGGTATTTGCTTTCCACAGGCAAGATAATTGTTAACTTTTTCTGACATCGGTTAGAGCAAGAAAAAAGGATCCCCAACGGGGTACTTAGCATTAGAAGACTTCAGGATGATTCAATTCGTAAACGAAAAACTCAGGTAGCGGCCGACCGGCACTCATGCGAACTGCTTTTGCTACAGGCTCCTCGGCAAGAAAGACTGATGTAATGGCGTTGCCTGCCTGTTTTTATACCCCTGACGACCTGACGTCAGTCCTGGAACGACAGCAACTGACGCAGAAATACTAAGTCTCTGGTATTCGGGCTACCTGCAGGCAGATAACCCAAGTGTGATGACTGCAACAGTGAAGCACGAAGAACATCTGTCAGGGTAGGACGGATGTCAGATGGGGGATCAAGGCCCTTACATAGTCATTCTGATCTATTTGGCTGTTCTTTGTTCTGGGGGTTTCCTGCTTTCTTTTTTTAGATTTCACTGCCATTGATTTTTAAATGTCTGCTTGCCAGCAGTTTGTTGAGCCTGTGTTGTTTCTTGCCAAAACTGGATAAGAGAGAAAAAAATACCTTGGAAAATTTAAACAAGGAAGACTGAAAAATCTGAGAGGTTCCCCTTAACCCTCTTGTCACATTTTTGAGAACCTCTGCAGCAGAGGGTCTACAATTCAGTATTTATCCAAAGGTGAATTCAAAATATAATTTTTACATCCTCTGAAAGGTTCTAAGAATTCAGCCAGCCTAACTTCCTCAACACAGTACCAGTGGCAACAGCCCAACGTGGTATCTACAGTCATAAACACACTTTCAACAATGAGCAGTGACCTGAGAAACAGAAGAAACTAAACCACACAAAGCAGATTTTCCTCATAGGAAGGAACTGCAGATAAAGTATTCCTCATACTTTCACAATTAATCAGAATAAACTCTAACATATGAGCCCAACAGTTCAAAATTCTAAAAATTAAAGTTACAGAAGCATACAGTTTTTCCCAGACTTAGCAATTGTTTTACCATCCTTGTAAGGAAGGATTAGAATTTACAAAAGTTATAGCTGATGGGTCAGGTCTGGGATGAATATATAGAAATCTGAAAGACTGAGGAACGTTGTTCATTCTGCCTTCTTTAGGTGCAGCAAACACATCCTCAAATGCTGACAGCACTGGGGGATGGGAGGAGTTTATGGGTGTTCCAGTTGTAAGATTTCATAATATTTTCTGAGGGACTGAGAAATCTCTGTGTTCTCTGACTGAAAACACTGTCACATTCTGGGTCTGAATCAGAATTCTGAGGAAAAAAACTGTATCGGTCTCATCACAATCTTCTCCAAATTCAGTTTCTTTTACTTGTTCTGGAAGAGAGGAATGTTTTTTTCTCTTACCAGAAAACACCTGACAACAAGGTTCAATAGTCTATATGAGACCTGGAGCCAGACTTAATAAACTACTGCCCAGTGAAACTGGAGCAGGAAAAGATAAATGTTTAGTTTTCTGTTTCTTTTTGACTGCAAAATTAGGGCAAACAGGGTTTTTATAGCAGCAATGGCTTCTCCTGGAATGATACAACATTCTGGTTAAACAGTGGCAACATCCCTGTCCCTTTTCCCAGTACTAACAAAAGTGGCTTTCCCTTGCTTATTAAGGGGACCCTAACAGCCACAGAGGACATGGCTAATCTCCGGTCCATAGTGGCTTCAGATCAAGACCAGAAGGATCAGGGGAAAAAATGAGTGGTCTGAGGAACCTGCTTTGGCCACAGCAGTCACCGACCTGCAGCTGATTCAAATTGCTAGTGTCAGTGGTGCAACAGATAGCACATTCCCTTTGGTGCTAAAGGCTGTGGGTTCTATTCCCACACTAGCTAGATCTATCATTGACAGTGCAGTGCAGCATAAGGGGGTGCTGCGCTCCTGAATGTGTTGCCCTTCAGATGAGTCTTCAAACTGAGGTTCCATCTGCTTGAGTCTTTGGCAGCTCTGATGGATGTAAAAGATCCCACAGCACCTACCAAGAAGAGAAGGGGAAGTTCCCAATACCATGGTCAAATTTCCCCCTAGTAGAATAAATATCACTTCTGGTACCCCCCCCCCCGAAAAGAGGCCAGTATCCTAGTAAAACTAACCCATGTCAACAAAAAGGATAAATATAAGAGCAAATAAATAAATAAATGTTGTGGTGTTAAATGCTACTTAGTTACTTTTTTTTTTTTTTTTTGTGGCTGGAAGATGGACTGATCATGGAACCAGTAGTTTGTTACATGGTCAAGCTGAAAATGTTGCCTCTTTCCCAAGGAAACTAAGCAGCACAAGCCAGTAAAATTTCAAAAGTAGTATAGAGTCACTTTTCCCAATAAAATCTCAGTAAAAAGTATTCCAATACACTTTGTCATCCCACAAAAAAGTAATTTAAACAGAGTTTCTCCACAGGAAAAAATGTTTTTAGAATGTCTACATCTACTTTTAAACTGTGAAAAGTACAGCAAAGCCATGTAACAGTCAATAAAAATATATATTCCTAGTTTTAAACATACTCTCCCATCAAGGAAATTAAGTTAAAACATTAAAAATAATATGCAGAAGTTTTTTCTTCAAATGGAACGTACATGCCTAGCAATGGAACAGCACAAGCTGACAGTTAATCCTGAAAAGCCCACAGAGGAACAGCAGGAAAACTCTGAAGGGCTTGGCACCCTAACCTGTCTTTTTAATCAGTTCAGCTCAAGATGACTAACAGTTTGAATGTGTGGAAGGTGCCCTGAAGCTTTGGAAGCTGGCTGACTGTTATATTCTATGCAGGATATAATCCATATAACTTGGGATACTGCAGCAGTTATCAAAATGAAGGACATGAGAACTGACCCTCTATGAACAGACAAAGATCATAGGCAGGACTGCTGTGGTTGGGCTGGTGGGGCCATCTGTTTGAGACACCTGGTTGACATAAGAGGAGGATGCAAGATGATGTGACACTAGAGTCTTCATCAGGTTTTGAAGAAGCATCTTCCTGTTTGTTGATGGCTGGATGTGGAAGAAGATGAGAGAAGTGGTACAGAGGGATCACAGAGGTCCACCATAATGGTGTGGTTCCAATTCCTCCTTAAGATGCCGTCCATCATGTCTTGAGAGTCCAGATTCTTGGATAAAGAGCCATTCCATTTTAAATGGAAGACTAGAATTTCTGAGTTCCTCCTTGAAAAAGGACAATCTCATCCACGCCACTCTGTATTGGTACATATGTGAGCTTGCACCTCTGATCACTGTGTCAGCACAGTCAAGAATGCAGTGGGTTACATGAAAGCCCACTGCAGAAGAAATGGACAGAAACATAACTAGATCCTCCTTAAGCCATGAATCAAGGTGGTCTGCAAACTCTTCCAGAACTGGTTCAATTACAGAGGACTCTAATGTGGAAAGGAGAGATGAGTAGTTGAGGGTTTTTGTGACCTATGCAGGTTTGATGAGATCATACAGGTGAATGGCCGGGGGAGGTTGTAAAACATCATCTGACTGCAGAAACAGAATGTGGGTACTTTCAGATTACAAAAGTGGCATCCATGGAGACTGGACTTTTCTCCAGATATTCTTATGTTTTAATGGGAAAATGGAATGGAGCCTAATACCATTCCATTGAGGATCTCCTAAAATTCAAGGACTCTCCAATGGAGGAGATGTCCAGGAAAGAGTTGGAAGGATGGCAAATTCACTGCTGTTATCCATTTTGTCTTCCAGGTCTTCTCAAATCTTCACAGAATACTGAGAGGGACTCTCATTCTTCCCCTTCCCAGCTCCAGGAGTGAACTTGTGCATGGCCTCTTATAAGTGTGAAGATGTGACAGTGGCACAGAGGAGCGGGGATTCTGCTCAGGGCTTCACAATGGCATCAGATATATTCCATAATGTTGCAGCAATACACACACACTATTCAAGCTGTTACCAGATGCCAGACAAATGTTTGATGTCCATGTCTTGTGCCATGATTATTTATGTGGAAAGACTCATCATCTGACCTCAACCTCTGATTGCAGATGCTGTGGAACTCAGGAGAGACCCAGGGAGGGTATGTCTCAGAGCAAGCCCACTAACCCATGGCTGGGTGAATTATGGAACTAATCCCAAGGATCAGAGTAGTTTCTTGCAAGTTGCACTTCCAGGCTCCTCATCACCAGCAGATCTATATTACTGCTATGGGATTATGCCTAATTTGTTGAGCATGAGCTGAGCACCTATGGCACCTGACAGTTAATTTTAGCAACAGGCTTACATTATTAATGCATTATTTTATTATTACATTATTATGCAGAAGACACAATGCACTTACCACTAGGTGGGCTGGCAGGAGATGCAATGGTCTTGCCATCTGGTGTGCTGGCATGACTCACAATGGACCTTTCTGTAGGTGATCTTGCAGGAGATACAATGCACTTACCTGGAAGATGGCTGACAGGGGATGCAATGCACATAACTCCAGGAGGGTTGTCAGGAGAAACATTTAACTTACCTCCTAGAGAGGTGGCAGGAAATGCAATGCACTTACCTCCAGGAAGGTTGGCAGGAGAGTCAATGCACTTACCTGCAAGAGATGCAGCAGACATGCCTCTGGTGGTAGTGGGGCATGGCAGAAAACAAACTAGTGGAACATTCAGGGATGCAGTCAGGCAAGATTGGAAGGCATGCCTCCAGGTCTTGTCAACATATATCACAGTAGCTGTTCCCTTTATTTGGTGACCTGTTACTATGTCTGGATTGTCTAAGCATGTGGCATATCCATCGTGGATTTCTTTACTGACAGCTGTCATACATTAAGCTGTGTGGTTAAAACAATGATCATTAGCCTGCAGTCCTACTTTCACTGCCTCATGCTCAGCTGTGCCAGTTCATTCTTTCTACACTGCTTGACTGCTTAATATGGAAAATTTAAATTACTGATATTAATTGACACTCCATACCTAGTCTCTTTCTTTTAAATTATTTCTCTAGTTTTGAACCATTGTTTAATATATAATATTGCTGAAAAAGAAGTTATGTCTTACCATAACGTTCCATCTGTATTGTTGATCCTCGTTCAGTCATTACGTATGGGTATTGGTTCCAAGCTCGGAACCAAGCCAGCCATTTTCCAAGCTTGCGTCAGCTTCAAACTCTCGAGCTAAACTCTTACCCACAATTCCCCTCTCCCTGTTACCTCAGATTGAGTTTGCAAGTTAAAGAAGGTAGAGGCTACCTCTGGTCAAATAACCTAAGAGAACTGGATGGTGAGATCCACTAGAAACCATAGGAGAGGAAAGCAGGGAGGGTCGTAATGACTGAACGAGGATCAACAATACAGATGGAACGTTATGGTAAGACATAACTTCTTTATCTGATATTGTTAATCCTCGTTCATTCCTTACGTATGGGACAGAGTCCCCAGCTACCTCTATTCCTGGGAGACTCTCATGGAAGGATATTCCTGAGCACCATAGAACCGAAAGATGCTCTTCCCCTGGAGGCCAAATCCAATTTGTAATGATTGATGAAGGTATGAGGTGTAGCCCTAGTTGCAGCTGCACAGATGTCATGTAAAGAAGCTCTGGCATGGAAGGCAGCAGAAGTTGCCACCGACCTTGTTGAATGAGCTTTCATGGTAGTAGGCAACGAGATATTACGTTGTGTGTAAATAAAGGTCACACAGTCCTTCAACCATCTAGCTAATGTGACCTTAGCAACAGCCAATCCTAATCTAGGTCCAGAAAAGGCCAAAAATAACTGGTCAGATTTACGAAAGGGTTTAGTCCTGTTTAGGTAAAAATGGATTTGCCTGTGTATATCAAGGGTATATAGGCAATACTGTCCTCTGTTTGAATGGTTGGGAAAGAAAACTGGCAATTCAATGGCTTGATTAATGGACATTTCAGAGCTCACTTTAGGCAGAAATGACAGATTAGTTCTCAGAGACAATCTATTTCTATGAAAAATCAAGTATGGACTCTTGATACATAAAGCTTGAAGTTCAGAAATATGTCTGGCAGAAGTAATAGCGACCAAAAACAAGGTTTTTCATGACAAATACTTGAGGCCGCAAGAAGAGGCTGGTTCAAAAGGTGCCATTGTCAGAGCTTGTAGAACTAATGATAAATCCCAATGTTGAATAGGTTCTCTAAAAAGGTGGCTTCAGATGATTCACACCTTTTATGAAGGTCTTGCACAATTTATGGGACATAAGAGAGGAATCTTGGACACCCTCATGAAAATTAGAAATTGCAGCCAAATGAACTCTAATGGTAGAGGCCGATAGACCCGATTGAAACAGGTCGGCCAGATAGTCTAGTATTATCGACACTGGTGCTGAAAAAGGGTCTACTTGTTTATCTTTCAGCCAACAGGTAAATCTTTTCACTTGCTCAGATAAGTAATTCTTGTCAAGGACTTATGAGAAACAATGAGACTATCACGTACTGGTAAAGAAAGATCATTCTGCCTGGCAATCAAGGGAATTGGAGTAGCCAAGCCGTTAGCTTCAGGCTGTTCAGGTTGGGATGAATCAGGTTCTGTGGGTGTGAGATCAACTCCAGGATTGGATGGAGGATCCATGGTCGATCTAGTAGGTGAGGCCAAAGGAATGGGAAGCAAATCTGTCATGGCCAATATGGTGCTATGAGGATTACCTTGCCCTTCAACTGCCGGGCTTTCTTCAGAAAATGGGGAATGAGAGGAAAGGGAGGAAATGCAAAGAGAAGACCCGAGGGCCAGTCATGGACTAGAGCGTCCTTGGGTGACTGTCCTGGGGAGGGGGATCAGGGCAAAATAGTTGCTGCATTTGTAGTTGGCCGGGGATGCAAAGAGGTCGCAGCAAGGACGGCCCCAGTGGTTGAAGATCTCTGTCGCTATCAAGGGATTCAGGGACCACTCATGAGGTTGCAGAATGCACCTGCTGAGTCTGTCTGCTATCACGTTGGAACTCCCGGGAATGTGCGTTGCTAGAAGGAAACGGTTGGTAGCCATCGCCCATTGCCATATCCTCATGGCCTCTCGACAAAGGGGGTAAGATTTGGTTCCACCTTGCTTGTTGATGTACCAGACCACCACCATGTTGTCTGATTGAATCACAATTGTCCCAGACGGCAGCAGGGGATGCAATGCTTGCAATGCCAGAAGCACCACCCTCAGCTCTGGAACATTTATATGCAGATGGGCCTCCAGTTGGGACCAAGTGCCTTGGACAGTCTGTCCCTGACATAGCCCCCCCATCCCATCAGGGAGGCATCCGTGGTCACTGTAGCCTTGGGTTGCTGGGGGGAAACGGGCAAGACCATTGAGAAAGATTGTGTGTCATCCACCAATTTAAATCCTGTTTGCACCTGTGGGTTACTCGAATCATGTCTGAAAGAGTATGCTGAAAAGGATACCATTGGCTGAACAGTAGCCATTGTAGAAGCCTCATGTGAAACCTGGCCAGGGGAACAATGGTGATGGAGGCTGCCATGGAACCTAATAGCTGTAGAACCGAGTGAGCCATGGATTTTTCCTTTGAAAGGATTGGAATTAGTTGTTGCTTTATCCTTAAAATTCTGTGCTCTGGAATAGCCACTCTGCAGTTTTTTTGTGTCCAAGATAACCCCTATGAATTCTGCTGACTGAGATGGGATTTTTTCCAGTTTATGGTTATGCCTAGCCTTTGAGCAGCAAGGAAGAGAGTATGCTAGGGCTTTTTCCAGTAGATGTCTGGTGGGGGTGGATATGAGCCAGTCGTCTAGGTACGGAAACACCTGGAATCCTTGAAGTCGCAAGTGAGCTGTGACAACTGCCATGCACTTTGTGAACACTCTGGGGGCTGTAGAGAGTCTGAAGGGCAGTACTCTGAACTGGTAGTGACTGGCTCCCTCACGGAAACGCAGAAATCTTCTTGATGGCCTGTCCACCTTTATGTGGTAGTATGCATCTTGAAGATCTATAGAGCACATCCAATCATCTTTTTCCAAAAGCGGGAGTATAGACTGTATAGTGACCATCCAGAATTTTTGTACTCTCACAAACTTGTTCAATACACTGAGGTCCAAAATTGGTCTCCAGTCCCCAGTTTTCTTTGGCACCAAAAATAATCTTGAGTAGAATCCGGATCCTATCTGGTCTGGAGAGACTATTTGGATGACTCTCTTTCTTAGCAGCGTTTCTATCTCTAGTGCTGCTTTTTCCCTTTGACTGGGTGGAACGTCAGGAAGATTTTTTGACAGAACGGGACAAAGATCGAAGGGGATATGATAACCTCTGGTTATGATCCTTTGTACCCAAGAATTGGTGGTCATGGTTAGCCAGGCAGAAGGGTACAAGGAGAAATGTCCCCCAACCACCTCCAGAGGAAAGGAGTTGGGCTGCTCTTCAGGAGCACTGGTAGGATTGACCAGGGAAAGAATCCCTGGAACCCTGGTTACGCAGTCCCCCTCTGCCCGGAAAGGAGCATCTTCCCTGTGAGTTTCCCTCTCTGCCTCTGGGGGAAAACTCGGCCTGTGTGTCACAGAAAGGACCCTGCAATTTCTTGAACCATGTCTTCCCACTCTTTTGGTTTCGGGAGAAAGCACATTGAGGGGAAGAATAATGGACACCTATGGCAGAAAGGGTCTTACCGTCTTGTTCACATCTGGCCAGTGTGCTTTTAACTTTGGGCCCAAACAATGAGGAGGGCTCAATGGGGGCATTATGAAAGGAAGACTTAAAAGGTTCTGCAAAGTTGCACAAGCGCATCCAGGCATGTCATCTCAAGACCGCTGCTGAACCCGCCACTCTAGCTGCTCCTTCTGATGCATGAGATATCAATCGCATAGAGGATTTAGATATAGACTCAATGGTGGCTAGCTGAGAGGCCACTTTGTCACAGACCTCATCAGACACTGCACCAGACAATGTTTCAGAGAGTTCAGAGACCAGATCCCTTTGAAGCCTGGTAAAATGTGCCATATAATTCAGGGACCTGATAGCAAAGGTCACTGAAGCAAAAGTGCACTTCCCTATTCTGTCCAGGGCCCGAGACTCTCTGTTAGGTGGATGGACAGTCTGGCTTTCTTCTTCTGCCTGATCCTTTTTTGTTGCAGCCGCCACCACCAAAGCATCTACAGGAAGACCTTTGGACCAATGGGGATCTGAAGCAGGAGGGGACAAGATCTTATCAGGCCTCCGGGGAATAACTTCAACAGTATCAGGGGCCTTCCAAGTATGCTGAACGATGAACTTGATAAGTTCATCAGCAGGTGGAGTAACCCAGGAGGTAGGGGGCCGGGTGCGAAAAGCCTGCAAGAACACAGATTCCTCAGGGGTCAGATTAGAGGGCTGCCAGTCACCTCTCTGTTTCAGGATTTCAAGGATATCGCCAAAGGATACCTCAGAGGGTGACCAAGGGGATCCCTCCCCTCATTGAAATCTGTGTCTTCGGTGAAAGACTCCTCTGTGGAGTCCATGTGCTTCCTCTTACACAAACTTTTCCGGTGGACCTCCTCAGCAGAAGAAGCTGGGGAAGACAACGGAAAAGGGGATTCCTGAGGCCCTTGCACCCGGTGTCTGCTAGGTGCGACTTGTGAAACCAGTGTACCAGAGGAGGGCGGACATATAGACAGTCCAGTATTGCCAGCAGCAGCGAAAGCCTTCTCCATCAGTTGGAAGGCTGGTCCACCCAGAGAGGAGTGTATGTCGAGAACAAGGGGCACTCCTCTCCTAAGTAGCTCAGCCTGCCGACTCGGAGTCCCTGGATGGCTGTAGAGCAGCAAGCTATGCGTATCACAGCTGACATCCTGGGTCATAGCAAAACTTTCCTGCCATGAAGGCAACTGCGGTTCTTTAGTGAGATCCATAAAGGGAACTGCAGAAGGGGAAGACTGTACTATATCCATGGATTTCAAAGGCAATGAAGGAAGAGAATAAGAAGGTGTCTTTGGAGATGGGTGATCACCTCCCAAGGAAGGATAGTTCCTGGGGAGTGGAATACCTTTGGCCAAGAATGCCTGGTCCACAAGATGCAAAACATCAGGTTCAGAAAGACTTCTAGTGGACCTCACCGAGACTGAGAGAGAAACAGGCCTGTCCACAAAGGAGGCAGACTTGGTGCCCATCTCATCTGATTGCACTGAGGAGAACGGTGCCAAGAAAGACTGAACTACTGTAGTCTGCACCGAAGGGGTCATCGGTGCCAATGTCATTGTCTGCACCGACACAGGGATCAGTGCCGAAGTGGTTGTCGGTGCCAAAACTAGAACCAACAAAAAGTACAGTTTTGTACCTACCATAAATGTAGATGTTCGAGGATCCACATTGCTGCAGTCCTAACTATTGGGTAGTCCGCTGTCCAGTCGGCCCGAATACCAAAGTATATGGCTGACGTCGGTCAGGGCGCATTAGACTGACGTCAGTACGCCAGGGTACTAATGCGCATGACCGACGTCATATCCTCAGTCTTTTCTTGCCCCAGATGTCAGAAGACCCTGAAAAGATAAGGCCAAAAACCAAACACTCCCAACATACCTGCATCAAAATATATACATATATATACAGAATATACAAAAATAGCAAAATATAACCTCACCTGCACAACCACCCCTAAACACAGAGGGGAAGGAGGGAGGGTAAATTGGACTGCAGCAATGTGGATCCTCGAACATCTACATTTATGGTAGGTACAAAACTGTACTATGTTCTTCATTCCACATTGCTGCAGTCCTAACTATTGGGTAGAATCCCAAAGCAGAGGTAAGGGAGGCTGGCAAATCATAAGGAAGCAGGAACTGACAACATGCCTTGCAAAATAGCAGTGGCAAAACCAGCCCTAGACTTAGAGTAGAGAGGAAGGTGATAATGCTTAGAGAAAGTATGCACTGAACTCCAAGTAGCTGCCTCCAAAATATCCTTAGTTGCCACCCCCCTTAGAAATGCTGTTGAAGTGGCAGTAGCCCTAGTGGAATGAGGCCTAATCCCAGCTGGAATTTCCTTGCCATGATGGGAATAACAAAATGAAATGCAACACCCAATCCATCTAGAAATAGTTTGTTTTGACACAGGCTTGCCCTGAGAACTCAAAGCAAAAGAAATAAACAACTGCTGAGACTGCCTAAAATCTTTAGTCCTGCTCAAATAATAACGCAATTGCCTGTGTACATCTAAAGTGTGCAAAATCCTTTCCCCTTTATTTTGGGGATCTGCATAAAAAGTAGGCAAATGAATAGTTTGGTTTAAAGCCACACTAGAAACCACCTTAGGCATAAAGGAAGGGTTAGTGCGTAAAGATACCCTATCCTTATGAAAAATCAAAAAAGGTTCCACTGCCATAAGGGCCTGTAACTCAGAAACCCTTCTTGCAGAAGTAATGGCCAACAAAAAAGCAGTCTTCCAAGACAAGTATTTCAATTCAGCAGTAGCCGCAGGCTCAAAAGGTTGTAGAGTAAGTTTCTCCAACACAAAATTGAGATCCCAAGCAGGAGTAGGAGCTCTACGTGGGGGTCTTATATTCTTTGCCCCTCTAAGAAATTGCTTGAACAAAGGATGCGAAAACAATGGTGGGTCACAATCATAGTGAGCTGAAATTGCTGCAGCATGAATCTTAATGGAAGAGAAAGACAAACCTTTGTCCAATAACTCAGTAAGATATTGAAGAGCCACACTCAAATTTGGCTCTGAAATCTCCAAATTGTTTGCTGCACTCCAAAATAAAAATCTCTTCCATTTCTCTGCGTACACTTTTCTTGTACTAGGTCTCCTGGCTTCCATAATCACATTTAAAACTTGTTGAGGAAGTTGAGACCTGCTGCCTTTCAAGACAGAATATGCCATGCTGTTAGATGAAGAGAGTGAAGTTTGACATTGAGCAGGTGACCTTCTCTCTGAGACAACAGGTGTGGAATCAAGGGTAAAGGCCATGGAGGCTTCTTTACCAGACTCCTCAGCAATGGGTACCAGTGCTGCCGAGGCCAATCTGGAGCTATTAAAATCATCCTTGGCTTGTCTTGTCTGACCTTTAGAAGCACTTTTGGAAGAAGAGGCAGAGGTGGAAACGCATACACATGAAGATTTTTCCAACTGAAAGAAAGAGCGTCCACTTTCCAAGCTGTGTGATGAAACATCTTTGTGCAAAACTTTGGCAGCTGGTGGTTTAGTGGAGAAGCGAACAGATCTATGTCTGGAGTTCCCATGACACTGTCAATTTTTGAAATACATGAAGATCCAGTTTCCACTCGTGGGGATCCATGATTTGTCTGCTTAACACATCTGCTAAGGAGTTCTGTGCTGCCGGCAGAAACCTTGCCAGAAGAGTTAGTTGCAAGCTGAGCGCAGTCTCCCATAAAATCATTGCTTGCCTGCACAATGGGTAAGAATGTGTTCCCCCTTGTTTGTTGATGTACCACATGACAGTTGTGTTGTCTGTTAGAATCAACACCTGCCCTGGAAGAAGTAACTCCTTGAAAGCCATTAATGCAAATTGAACTGCTAACATCTCTTTCATGTTGATATGTAGATGCTGTAGTCTGGCAGGCCACTTGTCTTGTATCCACTTTCCATTTAGATGAGCTCCCAAGCAATGTCTGAGGCATCTGTCGTTAGAATCTGACTCGCCTCTGGCGGGTCACAGAGAGTCCCTTGTTTAGGTGACATTCCTGAGCCCACCACAAAAATTCCTTTGAATGCAAGGTATTATTTGAATGACAGTGTCCAAATCCTGGCAGTGCTGTGTCCATACATTTTTGAGATACCATTGTAGCTTCCTCATATGCAGTTTGGCATTGGGAAGCACCAGAATACAAGATGCCATGAACCCTAAGGCTTGAAGGACTGTCCTTGCAGTCAGCCCGGACTGAAGAGATAGTTGATGGAAGTAACTGGAAAGATTCTTTTGTTTGTCCGGGGTTAAAAAGGCCATCTGGGCTGCTGTATTCAGTCTCACACCCAGAAAGCACATGTCTTGAGAGGGTACTAGACTGGACTTTATTTCGTTCACAGAATACCCTAGGCATCTTAGCACTGCTATGACATATTCCAGATGCTGTAGAAGGTTTTCCTTTTCTTGAGCCAGAATCAGGCAATCGTCCAAGTAAGGGTAGATTTGAATCCCTTTTAGCCTGAAGTAAGCTATCACTGGAGCCAGAACTTTCGTGAATACTCTGGGCGCAGTAGATAAGCCAAAGGGCAATGCAGAGAACTGATAATGAGAACTTCCAGCTCGAAAACGCAGATACTTTCTGCAACTTAATCTTATAGGCACATGAAGGTAAGCTTCCTTGAGATCTAAAGTTACCATCCAGTGATCTTTGCCCAGTAAAGGTAAAAGCTGTTGTAACGTCAACATTTTGAACTTGGGAATGTCCAGATAAGTGTTGAGGATAGATAAATCCAAAATTGGTCTCCACGTGTTCCCCTTCTTTGGTACTAGGAACAGGCGAGAATAAAATCCTAGGCCCCTTTCTGGCACAGGAACTGGCTGAATGGCCCCTATTTGGAGTAACAGAGAAATTTGCTTGTGCGCCTCTTGTCTTTGCAGAGGAGGAATGTCTGGCATGCCTTTGAAAGGAGGCAAGGTATGGAAATAAAACCTGTAACCGTGGTGAATGATATCCAGAACCCATCTGTCTTGGGTAATTAAATCCCAATTTTCTTTGAAAAGAGACAGCCTTCCTCCCAACGGTGCTGCCAGGCGAGAATGAACTGGCAGCTGAAAAGGCAGGTCATTGGGTCTGCTTACGAAAGGACTGACCCCTGCCCTCACCAGAAGTCTGAGCAGGTGAACTCCCTGTCCTAGGCCTAAAGGAACCCTGAGCTCTGCCCCTACCACGTCTAGACCTACCCCATGACTGGGAATCATAAGCAGGATAAGTCCAACCCTTAGCAGGCCAATTTCTACTAAACTTCGGAGGCTGTACCTGCAAAAAATCTTTAACAGTTTGCATAGATTTAGCCTTGTCCTCCATTTTCTTCAAAACTGCTTCCACCGGCGAACCAAACAACACATCAGACTGCAAAGGAGCATCCAAAATTCTTGTCTTAACATGCTCAGCTAAATTCTGATCTCTCAACCAGGCGTGTGTACGAAGAACAGAACCAGTGGCAGCCACCCTGGAGGAGGCCTGTACAGCATCAAAACCACATTGCAAGGAATGTTTACCCACTTGTTCAGACACATGAACTAAATCCTGCAACTCTTTACAGTCAATACCTTCCGCTAGAGCATACACCTTAGATTTCAACTGTGAAAGAAGATAATTCTGATATTTTAACATGTGGAACTGGCAATTCAACGCCCTCATGGCTAAAGTGGAAGAAGTATACACTTTCTTTCCCCATCTATCCAAAGCCCTTGCCTCTTTATCAGGAGGGACAGGATTTTTAACAACTGAGGCCTTTACACCTTTAGGCCCCTGAGAGACAGTTTCGGGTCTGCCCTAGGACTCTTAAAAGATACTTATGAGCTTCAGGCACCCTATAATATCTATCCGGTTTAACAGGGGCAGGAGGCAAAGAATCAGGGTTCAGGGAAGCCTCTGCAAAAACATCTTCCACCACATTCAAAACAGGAGGTATAGCTAAAGGCCTATGCTGGGGTAAAACAAGAACTCCCTAAGCCTTTTCCTGGAATCAGAGAAATCTTGGCCTTCCCATTTAAAATGCTCCCTCATGGAATGCAAAGTCTCTGAAAATGAAAAATCCTCAGGAGGAGAAGCAGACGGAGTAGAATCATCCACATCAGAATCAGAATAAGGAGGGAACTCCTGCAAGTCTTCAGAAGACTCAGAAGCCTCCGAGCATTGCTCAAAACTCTCAAGCTCAGGTTCCACCCTAGGCCTCTTATCAGGAGGGGGCATAGAACCCCTTATCATAGTAATCAAATCCTCTGCCATTTTAAGCATATGTTTCTTAGGCAAAGACCCTGAAGCAGTAGGAGAAACCCCCACTGAAGCAAAACTTGGCCTGCCCCTTAAGGAAGCCTTGGAAACAGAAGGGGAGTCCCTAACCACCTTAGGAAGTGAGGGAAGAACAGCCACCTGAGAAGGCCCCTCAGCCTGGCCTACTTCCTGAGAGGAAACATCCTGTAACAGTAAAGTCTCTCCCTGAGACTCTAAAGAAACACCTGGCAAAACCTCCGGCTCCACTGAGCCTCTAAAGAACCGACGCCTGGAATTGTCGGTTCTTCCCCTAGGCTTTGCTAATTTGTCCTTAGTTTTTAGCGAAGCCGGCCGGAACATCCGACGGCATTTTATAGTTACAACGCTTCCCAAACACTAACCTGGCACAGTCTAACCTTCTCTTAATAGTGCATTTGTTAAATCTAGCACAAGAACGGCATCCAACAACGTCGTGCTCAGGCCCTAAACAAGGTATACACAAAGTATGGTAATCCCTATGAGGTATCTGTTTCCCACAAGAAATACAGTTATTCACTATCTGACATCCGGTTAAATACTGAGGCAAGAAAACCAAAATATTCCCAACGGGGTACTTAGCCAACTTTGATTCGGTCTGAAACTCTGGCTTCAGAAATTTTCAGAACGCCAACCTGCACTCGCAAAATTGCTTCTGCATCGGACCATGCGGCAAAAAAGACTGAGGATATGACGTCGGTCATGCGCATTAGTACCCTGACGTACTGACGTCAGTCTAATGCGCCCTGACCGACGTCAGCCATATACTTTGGTATTCGGGCCGACTGGACAGCGGACTACCCAATAGTTAGGACTGCAGCAATGTGGAATGAAGAACATCTGGAGTCAGTAATAAAGGCCTAGGTTCCGAGGAAGATCTCAGAGCTGACGCAGTCAAGGTCTGCACTGACTGAACAGTCGGTGCCAATACAGTGGTAAAGGTCTGAACCAAGGAGCCCCTCGGTGCCAATATGCAGTAGGCTGCAGGAGAGGACAGAGCCAAAGGCTTCGGTGCCGAAGGTCTGGGCACCGAAAGCACTGGGGCTGACAGAGAGCTCCGGAGCCGAAATTTTTGCCTTTCAGATTTTGGTTGCTGAGAGTCCCCAGCCAGGGATGAAGGCAAGGATTTAGCCTTAGTAGAAACACGCATTTTCTTATGGGCTTTAGGAGGGGTTGAGACCTCTGACCCAGAAATAGCCTCTGAAAAGGGAGATTTTAGAAGTCCTTTCAGAATCAGCTTATTTTTCCTTTCTAACAAAGTTCTGTTAGAAAAGTTTTCACATATAGTACAAGGTGGTTCAACAGATAAATGGGAAGCTCCCAAACAATAAACACATAAAGAGTGTACATCAGAAGTAGGCAGTTTGTGTCCACAATCAGAACACCGCTTAAACCCCGGACTACCCTTTTATCTGCCATATTAACAAAAAGAAAAGTACCAACAATGGTACAAGAGAGTACCTGAAGGTATAAAAAAGAAAAGAAAGGGATTACCAACGATGGTAAGGAGAAATTACCTCGCAGTAAAAAGGGTAAGTAAAGGACAGAGAAGAAAACCTGAAATTATGAACGCTAGATGCGATAGGGCAAGAGACAATAAAATATTAACTTTTCTGACAGAAAAGGAATTTGTAAAGCAATTAAACAACAATTGACTGTACTTAGCTCAGGAGAAGTAGCTTGACACGATCGGATGGCAACACAGCAAATGAAATCTGAGGTAACAGGGAGAGGGGAATTGTGGGTAGGAGTTTAGCTCAAGAGTTTGAAGCTGACATGAGCTTGGAAAATGGCTGGCTTGGTTCTGAGCTCGGAACCCATACATAAGGAATAAACGAGGATTAACAATATCAGATCTTATATTCCTTCCTTTAAAATTTCAACAATTTAAGATCATTATGTAAATAATTTTCATAATGTAACAGCTAGTTATACCTCTTTCTTAACTGTCCTTTTACCTTTCCTACAACCCGCAAGTAAATATTTAGCACTGATATATCATTTTTCTTTGTTAAGAAATGCAGCTACCACATATTTTTTTTTAGGTAACATATTGACATTTAGGGAAAGCAGAAGGTATTCAGTAAAGCCATTTACTATACATAAGACATCATGTATTCCAGAGACTTGATAATGATGGAAGGAGAAAAAAGACAGGGACTGGTTTTAACTGATATAATTCACCTTAAAATGACCAGGTAAAAATAGGTTAAACAGTCAGCAAATGGGGACTCCTAAACATTAATCATTTAATTTTTTTTCATGAAATGCAACAAACAAACCCATTTTATCAAAAGTTCATCATGTTCCTGCTGAGTAGGAAGTAAGGTATATAAATAGAAGTAGTATATGCCAGCTTGCTGGCAAAGTGGTAGGATGCCTGACTATGCTGCTAGCAACCAAAGTTCTACCTGTGACTCAAGAGAAAGAAATCCATTTAGAGGAGTGGGATTAAACTTCCAAAGCTAGTCTCCTTCCTCTAAAGGAAGGGATGTGTTTTGTGCTGCAGTTAGACAAATGAGAGTAAGGGCCCCACTGCTAAGAAAAAAACTCTCTATAGGGTATATTCACTTGTCATTATGGTTATGGCAGGATATTAACTCTCCCCAGGGAAATAAATGAATGAACCATTTGAAAAAAACTCAGCAGTGGAGTATAGACTAAAAAACAGACAGCAGAAATATATTTCAGACTTATCTCTTACTTGGTGGAAGACACAGATTGTTATAGACAGTGAAAAGATATGCAAATCATTTTTCTTAAGATATGATTTAACTCGTCAAGTACCACAGCATGGTAACCCATCTTGAGAAGGCCACTAAATGAAAACTGATAGTTTAGTTAGATAGATTTACATTTTGTTAAACAGATTTTCATAATGTCATTCACACAACTACATACATCACCAAAAATGTATCCACGGGGACACAGGTCATTTGTGCCCATATTCATGTATGTTATCATTCTAATTCTGAGGTTGACAGTGCCATCAAGGAAAGGCACAGTGATAACACAAGGAAAAGCATCCATTCCAGTTCCGTTACTACTGATGAGCCAGTCATCACTAAACCAAATCAAACAAGCCATTCTCCCCTTTATTGAGGCATTTTAGTTGCTAGCTTCTTAATCCTCTTTTAAAAGGAACACCAAACACCAGTTCTGTGATACTGACCTTCCGTTATCCTGCTTTGTCTGGGCTTGCAGATTGTCTGCTGGAACCTTTTTAGCTGGAGCATCTGTTACGGCTTTAGCCTGATGTGAAGTGCTAGCACCATTCTGAGGAGGAGGAGGAGCATGTTTAACTTCAAGAGGAGCGTTTGTAATGTCAAGTGTCTCATTCTTTTCCCTGTGTACTACTTCCTGCTTGGCTACGTTTTCTTCCACTTTCTGGATAACAGTCTTGTCCTATTTAAAGAGCAGATGTGTATAGCAGATGTGTATAGCAGAGGTTGTTACTATTGTCAATTTGATTGCATCAGACACATTCAATAGGTGTTGATCTGAAATACTGTAGGTAAAAAAAAATCTCAACTTCTGTACCATGAGTGAGACACAGAAGTCTGCAGGCTACTGGGACTGTACATCTTGAAGTCCAACTACAAATCAATAAAAACAACTCAACAGGAAAGGAAAACTCTGACCCTAGTATGGAGATTGAACCAAGGACTCCCAGATTCTGTGTGGTTGTCACCAACAAGGAGTCAGCGTGATAAAGCATAACTTACATATGTGCTTATTGTAACAGCAGACATTTAAACATAGCATCATAGCTGCATAATTACAAGTGTGGTTGAGATACCCTCTAGCCCTCTACTGTACTAACTTATCTCTACCTGTCTATTTTTTTTTTACATTTATATTGCAGTCGACCTTAAAATGTTATTAAACTACTAAGTATTAGTTTGTATGTCTGATCTAAAATAATGTACTGTATCAAATGTTATCACAAGTTTAATAAGCTAATCTGTATAAGTTAGTATCTCTGATCCAAAATAATGTACTGTATTTTATGTTACTATTGCATATAATGTATTCTTGTTACGATTGCCAATATTGGAGCTTTTTCCCTGGGCCTCTACTGAAAATGGACATATATCCAGCTAGACTAGCCCGGTCAACAAATGTAAAATAAATAAAATACAGCCATCAGCAAACACGTCTCCTGGCCAAATTTTTTCAACAGTTGGCCATCCTTATGAGAACAAGCCTGTGCAGTCCCTCAATCTATGGCCATTAAAAGTAGAATAGTTAAAAAAGTCTGCACTTATGCCCAGAAAAGGCATGAACAAAAGTGGTATATCAAACAAATTATTAGCGATAAGTCCATAAGATTCAACACCCCCAAGAAAGTATAGATGTGTAAGTAAACTTACCATAGCAGTTGATGTTCAAGTGATCACTGCTGCAGTAGCCTAAGCTATATGGGTTGTATCCTGTACAGGAAGCAATAGCTGTCTCCAAAGCTTTCACGGCACCTTCCATGTGCCCATACATCGGTTCTTTCAGCGTAATGTCTCAGTTTTCTGAGAATGTCTATCATTTATAATATCCTTTTCCCTTTGTTCTCTTGTTTGGTGAAAAATGACTGGCAAATTCAATGTATTAGTTAAATGAAATTTCACTGTCCACCTTTGGCATAAGAGAAGGACTGGGTATCTGAGACATGCTGTTGTTATGGAAGATTTATGAGGGTTTTAAACATTTGGGCTTGCATTTCAGAAATTTTGGTTGAGGTAGCTACTACCAAAATCATTCTTCCAGGAACAGTACTTCAAATCTGATGTAGATGCAGGTTTGTGTATGGTGTGGTTCTTTTTTATTAATGATAGCTTATCAAGAGCTGTGTAAACAGGGTTCTTTCATTGACTGACTGTTTAAATTTATTAGGTTGGAGCCGAGGTCATTGATTCTTGTCTCAGATAGAACAGTTCCTTTATCCATGATAGTCCAGTCTAGGAGTTAGCTTATACAATTAGCATGGAGTGTGGAGCTACAGTGGGATTACCCCCCTGCAACAAAGTTTGGTTTTAAAAGTTTGTAGCATATCGGTGATTTCACTGACAAGTCAAAATATGGTGCCTCAGCATGTTGTCTTGTCGATTGGTCTATCTTGTCAACAACTTAAAAGTCAATAAGACTGTTGTTAATTAGTTGGCTGTTGACAAAATGGCCCAGAACTTTCACATGGAGGTAGCATTAACTTCAGAACCAGGAAACTGAGGTCCAATACTGAAGAAGAAGGGTACCCTAGAGACCTTACATGCAGAAAGAAGTAGCATGGGCAGATAAACAAAAATGGATAAAGCTTTACTGAATAACAAATCAAGAAAATAATTAATCAAAATAGTGACGTTATGTAAAAACTGAGCAACTGAACCTGAAGCTAGGAAATTCTCTTCCTTTTAAACAAGTAGTATTTTCTAGATGTACGCCTCTTAGTTTATTTCTAAATAGAAACCACATCATGTCAGGAAAAAAGGGCAGCTGTTAGAAACCAGCACGATTTCATCCATGCTGTAAAACTGACAGGCTTGAAGTAGGGAATCAGTACCCTTCATTCTTGAAAAGTTTAAGGATTATTGCAAAGATTTAGGGTCAGAGGCTGAAAATGCTAAGAACTACTTAAGATGGTTAAACCAGGGTTGTTTTGGACACAGTGGAGCAATGAGAACAAATTGTGTTTTGCTTTCTTTATAACTTTTAAGGGTAGACTTTGATACAGAAGAGATGAAGAAATATGTTGATATAGATATAAAAGCTGTGGGTTCCAGACTGTGGAAAACCCTCTGGATACCCAAACTTTGCTGTGGGAAAGCTGAATTAAAGCAGAGGAATCTGTGTGTCCAACTAATGTGCAAACAGGTCTACATTTGGAAGACCTCTCAGGCTAATGATCATGACAAAGAAGTACTTGTTCAGTTTCCACTCCTGGGAAGTAGAGGTCTCCCTTCTTAAGGTCTTTGGCAGAATATTTTCTGGCTTGGAATCTAAATGGTCTGAAGTGACAAGTCCACCTGAAGTGTGTTCCCTGGCATGCAGTGCACTGATTCACTGCTGGGATGAAAATCGGTTCCTTCAAATCAGACGCCATGGTTCTTCTCAGGAAAACAGTGGATCTCCTTATTCAGGGAGCAACAGTTACTTCAGGTGAAGGTGTTTAAGTATCTTGGGATCTTGTTCATGAGTAAATGTATTGGGGGTCAGGAGATGGACCAGCTGATTGAGTGTATCAGCAGCAGTACTGCAGTCATACTGGAATGTTCTGTTGAAACAAGAGCAGTCATGGACAAAGCTCTGATTGTACTAGTCAAACTATGTCCCCAGCCTTACCTGTGACAATAACCATTATGCAATGAGTTAGATTATGAAATGTCAAATAAAAGTTATTGTAATGGGTAAGTCACATGATTCTGTCATGTCACTCTGATTAAGGTATTTATACTGTGCATATTGTGTATGATATAAATATGATGAAGTTTTGTGCCATTGTATGTATTAGAGACAAAAGTGCTTATCAGTTTTGTTATTTCAAAAAAAGAGTGCTTTTGGAGCAAACAACCAATTTTTTGTGCCACCATTTCAACAGTTTTTTTACAGTTTTTGGATTAGCCACATTTTGGACTGTTCTTCTGTGCAGCACACATTTTTGTTTTCTTGAATATACAACATATCATTTTGTGCTTCACTTTCAGTGGAAGAAATTGAACAGCAGCTGGTTAACTGTACACTCCATGATAGTAGAAAGTGATGTCTCCATGGATGGGCATCATATGGGGCATAAAAATAAAGGAGTCGGTAATAGTAAGAAAATTATTACCATGACTGCAGATATTTATATGCCTAGAGAGAGAGAGAGAAAAATGAAGAGTCAATGGTTAGAGCAACAACTGATTGCTTCCTGTTAGGGGAAGTTCTACAAGCTGTCATGTTGGCAGTGGCAATGAGAAGTTCTGAGTACTTGGATTACACTTCAGATAATGTTGATGGTAATATTCCTTGCATACTGTTGGACAATAAAGTTATTTTTAAAGAATGCGAACAACTTTTGCTTCAAGTATGAAAGACAGTATTGGAACCTGACTTTCTTTAAAGTGAGTTAACAATAGCCTGCCCTATACAGGTAGGTTAAAAGCCCCTGTCCCTCTACTCAGTCTCGTACAGATTGCTCAGAGGTGACCTGTGTCTGGCATACAAGGCCATCTCGGACCCAGCTTTGATGGAGTTGCTGCATATCCGTAAGTCAAACTCCACTTGTACAACCCGCATGCAAGGCCTCAACCTTGTCTGTGACATTAATAGAACTTGTTGACGGGGATACATTTGTGTCCCAAAGATTCCCCCATCTGTGGAATAGATTCCCTCTCCATGTCAAGCAGAGTACCTCTTTAGTCCTCTTTAAGATGAACCTGGCTGACTGGGAAACAGAAAATACACCTCTGGGATCCCACTTGTGTCCCTGCTGGACAAGGGAAATGTGCTGACTTTGTGGGAACATGGGCAAAATTCTTGGCTAGGCTTATAAGGGCCTTGATGCCAATAGCTTAGTATCATCCTATGAACCTATGTTCGTCTTGATAGTATGTTCCAAGAGGACTTCCTATTAGAATAATGCATACAGGTAATTCACTCAGGTCTGATTTTAGAGAAGAGAAAATGTTAACTGAGTAATCCTATAAAAAGTAATATAATTTGACCAAACAAGTAAGGGGAATATTAATGTCCGTCTCCTCTGATAGACTTTTAAGAGTTACAATGGCAGATAAGAGGTGGGCAATGGTAGTTTTGAATACTGGTGGTTTCCTTCATTGTTCGGTCAGACTGGTGGTTTGATAATCATCCCTGTTTGTGTATGGGAATTGCTTCAGTCTGAGGTGAGATAGTTCAAGAAACTGATATTTTACATGCTGCTGTGGTAATGGATTTATTTATTTATTTTTGTGTTATTTACAAGGATGTAGCAAGCGTGTTTCTGTAATTAAACCATTATAGTGCTATTGATTTTTCAGTGTTATTGTGTGAAGCAAAGGTGACATTTATGTGGATAATGTAAAAAGATAAAAAGGGGTGTAATCAAGAATGGAAGAGATAAGCCTGATGTAAAGGCAGTTTTCTGAGGAGCACTGTTTTGCCAGCTCAGGTTAATGTGTCATGCATTGAAGTTATTGTTGAAGAAACCAGTGCATGCTGCATGTGGATTTGTGTTTTCATTGTTTCGCACATCTTTACAGCAGCACGCACATTTGTATTGGCTATAAGAACACTGGACCTCTTGCAGGGCACACACTGAAATGTGTGTGTGTGTGTGTGTGTGTGTGTGTGTGTGTGTGTGTGTGTGTGTGTGTGTGTGTGTGTGTGTGTGTGTGTGTGTGTTATCCGCGGACTCGTTGATCCATTTATTCTCCAGTCCATTCTCTATCCATTTCACTGTTCAGGGAGGAGGCAGAGAAAACAAGGATGCTGGATGCCACTCTGTTATAGTAACATACCTGTATGTGTGTATCTATATTTATATAGATGTATATAAAATGCATATTATACACACAGCCACATCAGTTTGGAAGGATTGCCATTATCTCTACCTCCTGTCATTACAATGTGGATGTAAGTATGAGTGCTCTGTAAAAACCACTGTGGATTTACACAAGGAAGCCATGCTGATTCCTTGTAGAGGGTGCCCCCAGTCAGGAACTCAACTGAAGAACCAAGCTCTGTGAGACAGTAATACTAATATGTGTGTCATTATTTTGCACTATTTGTAAACTGTGTTTTGCATAATGCTGCTGGTAATGGGCGTGTTGGTACCCCATTGATGCTTGCTTAGTTTTTAAAGGTAGTTAAGGAGAGCTAAGCCCCTTTCCAAGTAGTATTAGGAAAAATAAAGTTCTCAGAAAATGTAATGTGCTATTAACTTCAAAATAAAGACTAAATATTCTTACTTTATCCCTCTTTCTTCTTGGCTAAATATGATCAGCAAATTAAACATCATCACTGTACTGGTCTGAGGTTAGCGAAGAAGAAGTGGGATTGTCAGAGAGATGAAGAAAGTAGACAGGAGTATAAGGAGATGAGGTGCATAGTAAAGAGAGAGGTTGCAAAGGCTAAGGATAAGGTGTATAGAAAGTTGTATGAAAGGTTGGACACTAAGGAGGGAGAAAAGGACCTGTACCGATTGGCTAGACAGTGGGACCGAACTAAGAAAGATGTGCAGCAGGTAAGGGTGATAAAGGATAATGAGGGAAACATACTCACTAGCGAGGAGAATGTGTTGAACAGATGGAAGGAGTATTTTGAGGGGCTGATGAATGAAGGGAATGAGAGGGAGAGAAGGCTGGATGATGTGGGGATAGTGAATCAGGAAGTGCAATGGATTAGCAAGACGGAAGCAAGGATAGCTATGAAGAGGATGAAGAATGGAAAGGCTGTTGGCCCAGATGACATACCTGTGGAAGCTTGGAGGTGTTTAGGAGAAATGGGAGTGGAATTTTTAACCAGATTGTTTAATGAAATCTTAGAAAGTGAGAGGATGCCTGAGGAGTGGAGAAAAAGTGTTTTGGTACCGATTTTTAAGAATAAGGGTGATGTGCAGAGCTGTAGTAACTACAGATGGATAAAACTGATCAGTCACAGCATGAAATTATGGGAAGGAGTTGTGGAAGCTAGGTTAAGAAGGGAGGTGATGATTAGTGATCATCAGTATGGTTTCATGCCAGGAAAGAGCACTACAGATGCGATGTTTGCTCTGAAAGCGTTGATGGAGAAGTACAGAGAAGGTCAGAAGGAGTTGCATTCTGTCTTTGTGGACTTAGAGAAAGCATATGACAGGGTGCCTAGAGAGAAGTTGTGGTATTGTATGAGTAAGTCAGGATTGGCAGAGAAGTATGTAAGCGTGGTACAGGATATGTACAAGGGTAATGTGACAGCGGTGAGATCTGCAGTGGGTGCATTTAAGGTGGAGGTGGGATTACATCAAGGATTAGCTCTGAGCCCTTTCTTATTTGCACTGGTGATGGACAGGTTGACAGACAAGATCAGAAAGGAGTCCCCGTGGACCATGATGTTTGCAGATGACATTGTGATATGTAGTGAGAGTAGGGAACAGGTTGAGGAGATCATGGAGAGGTGGGGATATGCTCTAGAGAGGAGAGGAATGAAGGTCAGCTGGACTAAGACGGAATATATGTGTGTGAATGAAAGGGAGGATAGAGGAATGGTGAGGATGCAGGGAGTAGAGTTGGCGAAGATGGATGAGTTTAAATACTTGGGATCAACAGTTCAGAGGAATGGCGAGTGTGGAAGAGAGGTGAAGAAGAGAGTACAGGCAGGGTGGAGTGGGTGGAGAAGAGTGTCAGGACTGGATTTGTGACAGATGTGTACCAGTAAGAGTGAAAGGGAAGGCCTACAAAAGGGTAGTGAGACCAGCTATGTTTTATGGGTTGGAGACAGTGGCACTGACAAAAATGCAGGAGTCAGAGCTGGATGTGGCAGAGTTAAAGATGTTAAGATTTGCACTGGGTGTGATGAGGGTAGACAGGATTAGGAATAAGTATATTAGAGGGTCAGCCCAGGTTGGACAGTTGGGAGACAAAGCCAGAGAGGCGAGATTGCTTTGGTTTGGACATGTGCTGAGGAGGGATGCTGGGTATATTGAGAAAAGGATGCTAAGGATGAAGCTGCCAGGTAACAGGAGAAGAGGAAGGCCTAAGATAAGGTGGATGTGGTTAGAGAGGACATGCAGGTGGTTGGTGTGACAGAGCAAGATGCAGAGGACAGAAAGAAATGGAAACAGGTGATCCACTGTGGTGACCCCTTACCGGGAAAAGCCGAAAGAAGAAGAAGAAGACTGTACGGGTCTATATTATATCATCGAACAATGAATAATCGACCTCATGTAAGCGAAAGCTTACAATCTCAAAAGCTCAGAACAGTGTTCCAAAAAAAAAAAAAAAAAAAAAAAAATGAAACAATACATAAAGTGGGGGGCTTTGCCCCCCACACCCCCTTACTTAAATATATCAACTCTGAGATCGCACTACAGTGCCGAAAACGGCAAAGTAATGGAAGCAGACAAGCAAATTCTTTCCATGGGAAAGAATTTGCTTAAAAGCTGCTTCGCTATTTTGCCTTTTCGTTGTTTTAAGTTCGACCAAGATGCACTCAATAGAATGTGTCTTCGGTCATCTAATAGGAACCCTCACTGTACAGTTCATTGAGCTGCACATCATTGAGTATGCAGATTATGTATCTCTATCAGATTGCTTCTTTACATTGTGACACAGCCATATTTATTTGCTTGCTTGTGTTGCTCAGAAAAGTCAGATTAGGTGGGTGGGAAATCGCATATTATTGGGTGGTCCATAGTGAAAAGCTCCAGAGAATCAATATCTTTGCATAAATTTATAGCATAAATTACAGAAATGTTTCACATAAAATATTTACAAAAGTGTAGTTTAGAAATAAATAAAAGAGATTATGCATTTGCATAATAGCACAGCTAACACCAAATATCTTGCCATGAAAATGTTTCATAGATTTTAGCTCTGTTTCACATAATATTAATTCAGTTTGTGAGTGAATTGCAGTAACACACAAATAAATGGTAACAGATCGGTATATGCACACATTGAGAGTGGAAGAGCAATATATTCATAGAAATTAAAATATTTATCTAAAGAAAAATAACAGTAGAATAAGAAGGACTAAATTATAGTATAGTGGAAGAGTAATCCCCCGTGGAGATTAGTCAGTCAAATTACAAAAAAGTGGACAGGGGAGTATGAAGGAAGGTGAAAGAAAAAGTTGGAAGGTGAAGGAGGAGTGTATAAAGATGGTAAGAAGGGAGGAGAGTGAGAGAAGTATTCTCAATATAACTGGCCTTTCAAGGATGTTCTGAGAGAAGTAGGCATTCAGTTGTGATAATTGTCTATGTTAGATTATCCGGGTGAAGAGCTACTACACATGTAACAGATACTACATTTTATACGTGATTAAGCATCACTGAGCATAAATGAGCTGAAAAAGGGGTAGCACTAGAGCATCAGAAGAGTAATTGTCTAATGTAACATCTGATTACATGCATACATGTATGTATAACATTTATTAATTATGTGTATGTTTCTGTAAACTTGGATAGAACCGGGGTAGAATGCTTGATGGGGTAAGAATGCTTGATTATATGGGCCATTTTCAGACTTAGCCCATGGATTAGGAAAAGGTAATCACATACAGATTTTTTTTTTTTTTTTTTCAAAAATGTGGTATAAAGTAAGAGAACAGAAACAGGTACATTACGTAACCTAGAAAGGGTATGTTATGGCAGTGTGGTATTTACATGTTGTATGGACAGTGTTTAAAGAAGTAAAATAATGCTTATAGACTGGTTTGGAGACTGTAGGGGTATAAACATGGAAGAGAGTATTACGTAAAGGGGCAGTTAGAAGAATAACAAGGGTAGGAGTTATATAAAAAAGAGGCAGGAATAAAAGTGAAAGGAACTTGTGTTTTAAGGTTGTGGCAGTTTTTATGTGACAGATTTTCTCTTCATCTTCAGTTGAGATATCTCAAGGTATTTTGAGTATTGATTATAATATTTAAATGTAAATGTGTAGGTGTGTGCAGTGACGAAATTGTGGAGAGTGGTGGCACAGGGTTGCATGCCCTCTCCTTTTAAGAGAGGAAACTTGCTGCCTGGAGCTCTGAAGTTTCCCTTGTTGCCCACAAACCATTTAGCAGGTCAGGTTCACGCTTTATTTTCTCAGTTTCTTTTCTAAGTACACTCCAAATATGTGTGTGTGTGTTTATACATACATATATATATATATATATATATATATATATATATATATATAAAAAAAATTTCTTGGCTGGGGTACCTTCTGTGTGGAGTCTGCTTGTCCTCCCTGTGTTCGTGTACGTTTCCTCCGGGTGCTCTGGTTTCTTTCCAGGTTACAAAGACATGCATCTGGAGTGTTTCTCCCTGGGCCTCCAATGAAAATTAGCTTTGTTCCCAGTCGGACATTCCCAGTTAACAAATGTTAAATAAATATATATATATATATATATATATATATATATATATATATATATATATATAGTTTCTCCAAATCTTTTGGGTTTCTAATACCATGATGGGAATGGACCTCTTTCCTACGTCAAAGTATGATTAAAGTTCATGAAATGAGTATTGTTTCACTCTTTGATGTCAGCCAAAAGTGCTCTTCGCAGCACCAGCAATGTGCCCAGTAATGACTCCTTCTGCAATTTGCATGGTGTTACATGTATTAGTAGTATATTTAAATATGATTGTAGACTCCTTTTTATAAGAACCATTGTTGCTACTGCTATTGGAACTGTCTGGGTATATTTCTTCCACTTTGCTCTTGTTTCTGCCTGCAAATCCTGATATTTTATGACTTTGTGTCTCTCTGTACCCAGGGCACTGTAGTCACTGGGTGTGGCGATTTCAGTGATCAGTGTTACTTTTCTCTTCTTTTCCTGGATCACTATATCCGGTTTTCTAGCATCTATCTTTTGAACCGTTGGCAGTGGATGATCCCATGTGATGTAGACTCCTTCATTTTCTGTGACGCTTTGTGGCTTATGTTTCCAGCGTTTTTAAGACACTTCAGTACCATAATGTTTGCACGATCCCCAGTGCATCAGTCTCGCCACATTATTATGCCTTTCAGTATACAGCCCTTCTGCCATTAGTATGTTGGAACCAGCAATGAGATGTGCAACTGTTTCCAGTTCGATTTTACAAAACCTGCATTTGTCTGTTTCTCCCACGTTCAGTGGACTTTGTAAACCAACGTGTACGTAGTCCACTGTCTTGTGCCGCCAATGTTAACCTTTCATCTCTTGGTTTAAATTCGCCTCTCCTTAACCATTCCTGCATTCGTTCCTGGTCAGCATGAGGTTCTTCCAAAAGTTTTCTATACTTGCAACTATATTTATGCATTTTCCACATTTCTTGCCTTCTCATCTGGTCCTTCATCTTATATTCTTTCTTTTGTTTTTGGCACATTCAGTTACTGCCTGATTTTTATCCAGTTGTGGTTTGATTTCCATTCCTGCTTGATGCTGATATGCTTCTGCTAGCCTAAGTAGGGAAGTCATCTTAGATTTATTCTCCTCATGTTTCAAAACTTTCACTACATTTGGGTCTTGTGAGGTCAGCAGATGTGTGGAGTCCGACGATTGCAGATCTATACATATAATCAATTTCAAGGAGGCCCATCCCTCATTCGGAATGGGGAATATATAATCTTGGTATGCACTGATATTTATAATTCATTTGATGAGCATGAAGCATCCTTCTTGTTTTCCTATCTAATCTATCCAACACCTTTTGGGGCCAATCAATTACTCCAAAAACTGTAAGTTAGGACAGGAAGAGCTAATTGGTTTATACCTTGGATTTTGTTCCTAGATGTCAATGCTGTTTTCAGGATTAATTTACATCTATTTGCATTTGTTCATGCTTTGTTGTTGATCCTTCATCCATTGCCAAATATTTATACACTCCCTCTTGTTCAAGTTCTTTTAGATCACATTCTTGCCCCAAACTGATGTTTTCTTGGTGCTACAGTTTTCCTGCTTTAAAGGTCCGCTTTCGCATATTTATCAAGACCAAATGACATTCTTGTATCATCTAAAAAGTTTTGACAACTTCCAGTTGTGCTTTCAGTTCCTCATCTGATGAGCTATACAGTTTCAAATCATAGACAAAGAGAAGATGAGAAGTCTTTACACTTTGTTGCTTTCTAGGAGCCACATTATAGCCATGACCTAAGCTGTTAAGTAGACAGCTTAATGGGTAAGGGTAAGGGTAAGGCAGAATAGCAGCAGTGATAGACAATTACCCTGGAATATCCCCCTTTGGATTTTTATATCTGGAATAATAAGTTGTCCTTTGTCATGGCTTAATTGCAAAGTGATCTGCCACTGTTTCATGGTCACTGTAATGTAGTCAATCAGTGTAAGGTGTATCTTATACACTTTTAAGCACTCTTCTTTCCGTGAATGTGGGATATTGCCAAATGTTTTTTTTTTTTGTAGTCAAACCATGGCATACTTAAATTATTCCCCTTTTTACAGTTCTGTACTATGACTTAAACAGCAAATAATCCATTGTTCTATATGATTTTCTTTTATTGCCCCTTTTGTTTTACTGCCATAATTGAGTTTTCTTCTAAATGACTATAGACTCTGTTGGCATCAATTCCAGTGTATAGTTTGTACGTCACTGGAAGGCAAGTTATTGGTCTATAATTTTTATGGTAGCTTGCCGGTTCACTCTTAAGTAGGAGCATTGTTTTTCCTGTTGTTAACCAGCTTGGTGTCTGTTCGGGGTGCACATATAAATAATTTTTACTCATGGCTAAATCTTCATGCAAAGATGTTAATACTTTTAACCAGACGTTAGGTACGTCATCTGGGCCTGGGATTTTCCAATTAGAGACTTTTCTTAACTTTGTTTCAATCTCACTGGTTGTTACTTCATCCCATTTCATATCCTCTACCTTTATTCTTTTTACTTCTTCTATCCATTTAGCATCTTTGTTATGTTCCACAGGATCTTCATAGATATGTTTGCAAAATTTCACTATTTCTTTTTTTTTATGGTCTTTAAATTCCTTTACCTTGTTACCCAATTCTCTATAAAACTTTTTTGGGTCATCAATAAATTGCTTATTTTGTACTTTTCCTTTATATTTGTCTACATATATTCTAAGTTTTCTGCCTGTGCTGAGATTTTTAGTTTATTTGTGAAAGTGCATGATAGATCCTGACCTGTTCTAATACTGTGCATTGATTTTTTCACGTCTTGTCTTTCTAAGTATTTTCATTGATCTATTCCCTCTTCTATACTCCTCGAATAGTGACACTTCTTGTGTTAGTTGCTTTATAGTTTTCTCTGTTTGATACTTCCATGACAGTGTTCGATTTCTCCCCTTTCTCTCCTTCACTACCTTGCATTCTTGTGGTAGAATTTTATCACTTATCAATTTAGTTGCACAGTAATCTATCCTGTTTACTTCTGTTGTATCACATGAATCTCTATGGACAGTCCTAATTACTATGTTCATTTGTTTCATCGAACTTCTGACTTTCTGGGTTTTATTGACCTTCTACAGTGTACTTCTTTCATTGATCTTAATATGTCTATCTCTATTCAAGTTAAGCAACTTTTCTCTTAGCTCGGTTTCTTCTAGACTGAGGCCACACTTTTTGTTTTCCATTTCCTGTGGGCATTCTACAGAAAGTTATATCGCATAATCCTGTGGCACATTCTCTTCAACTTCATCATGTGCCATCTGTTGCTTTGTCATATGAGAACTCAATGGCCTATCACTCCTCAATATTAACTGCGTCAGAGTTTCCACAGTTTCCTGTCCAGTCCCTTGCTGTCCAGCTTCAAGTGAATGTTTATACTGGTTTTCTCTGGAAGGCTCCAAAATATCTTCATATGGCACCTGACCAATTGCTTCCCATTCCACTGGTTTCACTTTAATTTGGAGTTCTGTTGTTCTGTCCTGTTATAGTGCTTTTTTGAATTAGATTTTCTACACTGAATCCTTCACTTTGGAGGTACTTCATGACTTCAGTTTCTATTTCTTTAACTTCTCCATTACTGATCTCCTTTTCCTCTGTCTTCTTATTTTTAGTACTATAAAGTTTTCCATGTCTGGATTCCTTTGCCTGTATTTCTCTTCAAATACCTTTGGTGCTGCTCTTTTTGTATTGATTAGTTTTGCTTTCTCCTTTGCATAAATATTACACCATATTAAATCTCTTTTTCTTTCCCATGTTCATATTTCTTCTTCAGATGTCTCCTGATTTTCCTGTTTCTCCTTACTTTGGAGACTCATTCCATCATGCTGTGATGTAACCTGTGTTAGACCTTCTACATCAAATCCTTCACTTTGCAGACACTCCATAACTTTAAGTTCTATTTTTTTTAACTTCTGCTTTACTAATCTTCTTTTCTACAGTCCCTCTTTGTGATATCATTTTTTTGTTATTGTGAAATTTTCCATATCTGGATGCCTTTGCCTGTATTTCTCTTCGAATATCTTTGGGACTGCCTTCTTTATGCTGATTGATTAATTAATTAATTAATTAATTAATTAATTAATTTATATTTATTTGCAGTTGCTTTACCAGGATGGTCCATTGGGCTGAGATTAGCCCGTTTTCAATGGAGTCTTAGGGAGAAAAGCTCTAAACATACAAAATATTTAATAAACAAGCACCAAGAATATAATAAACAATTTTTGTACAGTAATGCAAGTACAATTACACGCATGAATTTAGATACAAGTTAAAAGGAATAATAATCATAAGTATTATTTACAGAAAGTTGGTTCATATAGTGGTAACAGAAATAAAATAAGAAAAAAACAGATGGTTCATACAGAGGTAACAAACATAAAATAGGAAAAAAATGGTTGTTAGATAATTTAGAAGTATGTGAGCTCCTGCTGAGAGAAAGGCTGAGTTTTAGATGTAGTTAAGCAGGAGTAGTGCAGTAACATTCCCAATGGGATGCTAGGTGTGAGTGAAGCAAGGTTTTAAAGGAGGAGTGACTGCTAGTGGAATGGATCAGGGGTGGCAGTGAGTTCTAGAGGCATGCTAGAGAAAATGAGAGTATAAGCTTACCAGGTGGGTGGGCAGGTTTATGAAATTCAATAAGATTTTGAGTGTTTGATCTTAGGAGTCTATCAGGTATGTGCAATTTGAAGGTGGAAGCTAGAGAGAGGCAGAGTGAGGGAGTGAAAATAAGTTTATGAGGTTGGATGAGTTGAATATAAGTGAGATAGTAGAGCAACTCTAGCCAATTCAGTTTGTGAAGAGCTACACAGTGGTGAGTGGAAGATCGGTGGCCTGTGACAAATTTTGTAATTTTGTTGTAGCAGGAGGTAAGTTTAGCATTGAGGGATGATTGTAGGTTAGTGAGGAGAGGGGCACCATATAGGAGAGATGGGATGAGGTATGTGGTGAAGAGAACTAGCTTGGTAGAAGAAGAGAGGTAGCGATTATAGCAGTATAGCATTCCAAGATTCTGATGTGTTTTCTTGATGTTTGTATGGAGGTGAATACCAAACTTAAGCTGATCATCAATGAGGACACCAAGTAATTTTGCATTGGATACTATTTCAAGAGGAGTATGTTTTTTGCCTTTGCATAAATATTGCACCATATCAAATCTCTCCTTCTTTCCCATGTCCATATTTAACTTTTATACTTTTCAAAATATCTAGTTTTTTTCATTTACATTTTTGTACTTCCTCAGATGCTTCTTTTTCCAAAACAAATCAAAGTTTCTTGATCTATATACTGTTTTTCAAAAATTGTTGTATTGATGACCACACATTTTTATTTGAAGCTTCTGAGAGTTTTTCTTGCGGAGGTATTCTTTCCTCTAACCAAAAAAAAAAAAACATATTGAGCATATGTAACTAGCAGGAACCAATTTCCATAGAAGTCTTGCACAATGTCTGAGAAGTCATTAATTGTTAGACATGAGCCTGATTAGCAAGTGTGTGGTCACATGGCACAGGCATCACAATGTTCAAAATCCTGTGTAACAGTCATGCCCTCCTAACAGTGTTTGTAGTCCAAGCCATTGTGTAGAGTGGTACCTATCACCTGTGCAGATGATGATGGCTGGTACCCTTGACACATTGTAACTTGTGTGACCATGTACAAATGTCTGATGCACAGTGTGAGACAGCATTACATTATGCAGCTGTCACAAAGTTGATGGAATAGGAGTTTGTGTGATGTGATACATGTAATTTACATGTCCTTTAGTAATGTGTAGGGCTTACACACATTTCCACAAAAATGAGAGTGCTATGAAGTGTGCTTTTGGATCTCTGGCTGCAATACTTAGGAGAACTTGGACTAAGATGTGCATGCAATATTCCCAAAAGGCCACACAGCATGGCCTGGTAAAGTGACTTATAATACATTAGACAGGAAAATTATAGAGGAAAAATTGTCATTCTGTACTCATGATACTGACAGTAGCAGTTCACTCCTGTGTGCTTACTGCCTGACTTGACAAGTTTAGTTAGTACAACTGCAAATTGGATGCTGCAACCCTTAATTTACAATAGAGTGTAAACCCTTCTAAGTGGCGTTTTGTGCTAACTGCATACATTTCTTCTGTTGTTTTGGAAAGACCGAAGCAAAAGTTGTAATGTGAAAATATGAAAAACATTTTTTGGCTGAGTAATGTTGGCTGCCAATTAACAATTCAATATATGAGCAGTTTAGCAGTAAGATTGGAAATGTGCACAAAGACAGGGAGTGCCTCAAAGCAAATTTACTAGTCTGGTTAAAGTATTAGAGGATTGGTAAATAGTTTCAGCTGAGTTCGAGAAGATCGTATTAAGCTCAAAAAATGCATCAGTTATCTGCATTATGCAAGTGATACTTACTTGCCCAAAATATTCAGTAGACCCCCCACCCCTGTTAAAAACACTTCACTGCATGGACTGTAGAATACAGTGAGATTTCAGTACATTCTTTTACTGTGCCAGTATCATAGACACAGGTTTGCAAATTACTGTTTTGCAGTCATTCAAAATATGTGGAGATGATGCAAATGTCAGGAAATTACAGAAACGCCATGTCACTAGACTGCTGTTCCTCAGAGATTGGAAAGCAACAATAAGTTAACATAATAATGTTTTGTAGAGATAAATAGGGGTAAATAAAAAAATCACTAGTAATAAAACATACTGAAATAATCAAATTATCTGAAACTGGCTTCAGAAAATTAAATTGAAATTGTTTAAATAAATCTTTCTGCTGCTGCCAAACAAATGAAATAACTAAATCAGACTGCAGGCAGAGGGGAAGACATTTGAAATGGTACTCCCTTCCTTTCAATTGTGAGCTGCCAGTTGCAGTGACAGTTTTCACACCTCTGCAGTAGTGTGGAAGGAGGGGACTGTCAGTTCATGTCGGAATACAAAAGAACACCAAGAACAAAGGCATCCAATTTAGCTACAACTCTGGCTGCTGCTGGATAACTTCAAATTATAGTGTAAAGCAAGCTGTGAGCTAAACATAAATGAGGCTGATTAACAACAGAAAAGAAGCAGGCCTAACACAGAAGGAATACAAACGGACAGTGAGTCACATATTTCCCATTATATGTCAATGGCATGGGAATTCACAGTTACTTCCTTATGTCTGGCATGAGTCACAAAAAGAAGACTTGAAATGGTTTATGGGAAAAAGAAAGGCTTGAAGGAGAAGAAGATCACATTGATATATCAAGCCTCATCAGTAGCCATGCTGTGGTAAACAGACTAAAATTACAAATAAAGCACTTAGAGTGATTTTTATGTGTTAAAATAGGTCTGGAAACAAAGATAGACTGAAAAAACATATTTTTTTAGCTCTAGGGTGGAGTTCTCCTTTAAAATGTGCTGCTTCTTTATACAGTATTTTTTATACTTAAATATTGTGCCTGTTTAGTTTTAGGCTTAAAACTGTATTAATAGTCCTTTTTTCTTTAAAATATGCTTTCTGTAACTAGTAAAAGTGTTTTACATTCATGGCCATTTTTTTCACTGGCAAATAACCTTGGATAATCGCAACTACCTTTTTAGTGCTTTTTAAAAATTTACTCAAAGGTTTTTACTTCAAATTGCTCATTAGAACATTTTTTTCAACAAGAGTGAAGCTTTACTCACCTAGAATGCAGGCCTCGAGCTATGTTAACAGCAAATTATCATCCCTGTAATGTTCTGAGTCTTAGAACAGCCCTTTATACAGTGACACAGGAAGTTAAGGGGAAATCTTTACTGTTGCACTTCCCTTCACTTCTTTTTAGTATGTTGTACTTGTCAACAGATTCTACAGAGTTTTAACAATATTACAGATGTTCACTTAAAAAAGGGGGAGAAAGCTGAATCTTTGGACTACTAGCACTCTACATATTCTAACATTGCAGCAAACTATTACAGATTTGATTTTACAAAAATATAAGTAATGATAACATTCATGTTGTTGCAGCACATTTATATCTGCACAGACAGTTAATGGTAATCTATCAGTGTAGTACCTCACAGGATGCACAGTAGCAAAGCCTGCCCCAAACACGCCTCCAGTCCTGTGGAGGCAGCAGCATGATTATTCAACAGTGTGCGGAATGCAATGTAATTAATATTCAGCATCTGTGCCGAAAGCAACCCAATGTTTTACTGTAGACATTCAGTACCAAAAAATGAAATGCTTTATTAGGGGCATAAAACTAAAATGTGTGTTGTACATCACATTTCAGTCAGTAAATCAGGCAGAGTTCACACAATCAAACTGTTTCTCTAAACGATACTGTTACATTTTAACGGCTGAAAATGTTTTCCCAAGATGCTAGCAGCACTGTTGTACAGCACTTGTTCAGTGCCAAACTAGTCACCTGGCATTAAGGCATCCAAATCTGAAAAGAAGTGGGGGGTGTGGGGGGTGCAGTGCCCCCACAAGGGGGTGCAGGACAGCTTGCCCCCCTGAAAAAGGAGAAAAAGTAATAATTTCTACGAAGATGGAGTTCGTTGTGTGCGTGAATATTTAGCAGTGTACATGACATGACGTGAATTAGCATGCCTGTCAGTCTTCCTCAATATCCCCACCCATTTGGTGTGCCAATCACTGACGGCACGCCCAAAGCTGTGCAGAACTAAGTGTGAGGTACTATACTGGTAGATTACCCAGTTAACTATGATATGCCTCTAGTGGTTGAAAGGATTAATACCATTGTTCAGACATGTCAGTGAGTGCAGTGAGATCATATTCTGATTTCAGGCACTCCTACTGTGTACAAAGAGAGCATTTGGGAAGGACAATCCCTGTAGCCTCTTAATCCTGCTGTGTTCCCTCCCTCAAAAAAAAAAAAAAAAAAAAAAAAAAAAAATATATATATATATATATTATTCAGCTGCTCTTGCTGTAACTGTCTTAGTTGCTGTTCTGCTTGCTGTTATCTGTTCAGTCACTCTTACTCTGCACTTGTTACTGCTTGTTAGTAGCCTTCTAATTTACTGCCTTCTGCACTCGTTTTTTAGTCATTTGTTAATTTAATTGCATTTATTTGAACTGTATTTGCCGTAGTGTTGCTACACACTTGGATGTGCTGGCCTGTACTGTAATTTGAATTGTATTTACTGCTGTTTTAGCTGCTTTTCTGTAAAAAAAAAATCTAAGCTTGTTTCCTGCCTTTCCTGTAACTATTCAAGTACAGATACAGACTTGCTGTATCCAGGACTGTTGGTAAGCTTCTGAGCCCCCCAAGCCTTTCTGTGTTGGAGGGAAGCCTTCTAGCTTATCAGTGGGGGTGGTAAGCACTAGGTAGCCTATCACCACAGGAAGAGTGGATTTTGGCCCTGAAATTGTAGTTCATTGGCCATTTGGGCAGTTTTTCCATCTCTTTCTTCTTTTTGGTTAAAAGCCCATTGTGCATTTGTTTCCCGTCTTTCCTATAACTAGTGAAGTCCAGGTACAGATTTGCTGTATCCAGGACTGTTGGTAAGCTTCTGAGCCCCCCAAGCCTTTCTGTGTTGGAGGGAAGACTTCTAGCTTATCATTGGGAGTGGTAAGCACTAGGTAGCCTATCCTCCATGGGAAGAGTGAGTTATGGCCCAGAAATTGTAGTTTATTTGGCCCTTTGGGCAGTTTTCCATCTCTTTCAACTTGCCGGCTTAAAAGCCTGCGTTTGTACTTGTTCCCTGCCTTTCCTGTAACTAGTCTAGTCCAGGTACAGATTTGCTGTATTCAAGACTCTTTGTAAGCTTCTGAGCCCCCCCCCCCCAAGCTTTTCTGTGTTGGAGGGAAGCCTTCTAGCTTATCAGTGGGAGTGGTAAGCATTAGGTAGCCTATCTACCATAAGAGGAGTGGTTCCTGGCCCAGAAATTGTAGCTACTGGCCATTTGGGCAGTTTTTTTTCCATCTATTTCAATGTTCTGGTTTAAAAAACCACACTTGTGCTTGTTTCCCATATTTCCTGTAACTAGCCTAGTCCAGATACAGAGTTGCTGTATCCAGGACTGTTGGTAAGCTTCTGAGCCCCGCAAGCCTTTCTGTGTTGGAGGAAAGCCTTCTAGCTTATCAGTGGGAGTGGTAAGCACTAGGTAGCCTGTCTACATGAGAGGAGAGGTTCTTGGCCCAGAAACTGTAGTTTATTAACCATTTGGACAGTTTGTCCATCTCTTTCAACTTTCTGGTTTAAGACCACATCTGCACTTGTTTCCTATCTTTCCTGTAACTAACCTACTGGGTAGCACTAGAAAGCCTTAAACTGATACAAGCCTTCTAGCTTAGAAGAGAGACTTTGGAGTGATTAAGTATCAGTTTTCTGTACTTTCTTGCTGTACTTAACTGTTTTCCACCTAAACGCATATTTTCCAGTGTTTATTGTGATTTAAAGGCTTGTTTTTTTCACATATTGTACTTATTTGACTGCCTGCCTTTTTGTTTAAATAATGTGTTTAACTGTTGTAGGCTACACACTAAAGTGCAATAGCCTTTTCTGATCATTTGTAGTCATTTAAAGCTGTTTTAAGTGTATTTTTCACTGTTTTTACCTTATTTAAAAAAAAAAAAAAAAAAAAAAAAAAAAAATTCCTTGTTTCCCGCCTTTCTAAGCTAGTATAGTCCAGTTTTAGGCTATTGCTGAATTCAGGGCTGTGATACTAATTTCTGAGTTGCCCATACCTTACCTGGATAGAAGGAAGTTTCTCTGTTCACCTGTCAGAGAGGGGAGCTTTGAGCAACCTATCTGTCCCTGGAGGAGTGATTCCAGCCCAGAAGTTAGTAGTTTATTGGCCATTTTGGGCTAATTTCTATCTCTTTCATTTCCCTACTATAAAAACCGTGTTTGCACGGTTTTGTGCACCGGACAGCGCTGGTTAGCTATGGTTAAATTATTCCAGGCTCCACTAAGTCTCCTCTTCAGTTTTTCCCTTGAAACTAGTCTAACTCTCAACTTAAGCACTCAAAAAGCATCCTACAGCCCAGCACTTGCTCAGACCTAATAGCAAGCACTAATATACCCTGACACTGATTGCCCAGCAGGGCAAGGCTCTTTATTCACCCCTCACCAACCAAGTGACTAAGCAGCTCACCCTACTATTCAGGCATGACCAGATTTCAGGTGTACTCTCTAGTCCAGCTGGTGAATCTGGGTATCCTGAAGCAATGTTACAACTGCCTCATGTACACAGACAACCCTCTCCTCCTACCACAAAACACTAACATATGCGAGAGATGCAATTATACAGCCAAACTGGAAGCTAAGCTGTCTCCATCCAAGACTGGAACAGACAGTCAAGAGAAGGTTAACACTTGCACCACACCGACAGCCGCACACAGACCTACTAAAACAGCACTGGCAAAAAATACACATAAATATACAAAATCATACTCGGAGGCTCTAAATAAAAACCTGCAAGAGCATCAGAGACCACCAAAGCAGACACGCAAACAACCTGCACCTCCCGTCACAAACCAGACAACACATAAAACACAAAATCAGTGTGCCGCACAATCACAGCCCTTAAGGCGAAATAACATACCTAACACACTAGTAATAGGTGACTATAGACAGGCACACTGACATCCCACTCACTATGCTGAACAAGCAGAAGGTTACTGTTAGCTGCCTGTCTGGAGCCAGAATCTGCCACATAACACAAGCACTCAGGTCACTCCAGAACAAGTACAAATATGACTCTGTCATTGTTTATGTTGGTGTGAATGACCTGAGATGTACCTCCTTGGACTACAGGAAAAGAGAAATGGAAGAGCCGTCTGATCATGTAGCCCAGACTGGTATGACCCTAACCCTGAGTAGCATCCTGCACTCACCAAGAATGATACCTCAGTATGAAGGAAAAAATGATCAATTTCAACAATTGGCTAAGCTTCTGGCATCATTCAAAGGGGATCCAGTGTCTGTCAGCCTGGGGCGACATGCTCAACAAGCCGCGTTGCTTCGCAAGAGACAGCTTGCATCTGTCACCTCTAGGCTTTTGAATACTGGCCAAGGCTCTTGCTGCCCCCATAGTGCCTTTTTTAGGCAAAGCTCAAAAGTCAAACCCACCTCCATAAACAGCACAATTAACAAAAAACTGAGGGTTATGCTACTCAGTGCCAGGAGTTTAAATCTCAAAATGCACGCACTCGAAGCACTCCTCAGTATGGAGAACGTCGACATCTGTGCAGTAACTGAAACCTGGTTCAAGGCTCCAGAGAGCACACCAGCACTACCGGGTAACAACTCATACCACACGTTTCGGCCACAGAACATGGACCGAAACACAAAAGGAGGGGGTGTATCCATGTTCATCAAGGATACCTACACCTCCAGGTTAGTGGTGCAACATGATACCTCTAAGATCATCCATGTGCAACTAACATCAGGCAAATCTGTAATGCAAATTGTGGCCTGTTACAGATCACCCTCTATGACCCAGGACCACCACTCTACCTTTCTGGAGACACTGGAAAACATGAAGGTCCTACAGAACAACCTGATATTGGGTGATTTCAATTACCCTACCATTGACTGGGAAAACTACTCGAGTACAAACTCCCAGGCCCACCGCTTCCTGGAATTCATCGACTCAAATGCCCTGGATCAGCTGGTAAACACCCCTACTAGAGGTAAAAACATACTGGACCTGGTCATCACCAACATGGGCGACAGGTGCTCCACACCGGAGGTCAACCCGTCACTGGTTAGATCAGACCATAAATGAATCACTCTGGATGTCCACACCCCACCACCCCCAAATAAAGAAACCACAGTAAAAAACTTTTCTAAAGCAAACTTCACCTTACTTAAGACAGAGGTGGTAAGTTTCACAGCCCCCATGCTAAAGGATAATGCTGCCCAAGATGCAGAAACTTTTACAAATGCACTCTATGAGCACCTACAAGGATGCATGGATCATGCCATCCCTAGAAAAACCAAGACTCACTCCTCTAAGAGAAGGAAACCTGTTTGGTGGACCCCTGCCATAAACAGGCTATACAATAGAAGGAGGAAACTAGTTCAGAAAAAAAGCAAATCCCAAGAAGGAAAGACATCCCTGATCAATATCAGTAAAAAATTAAGGTCCCTCATGAAATCATCCAAGGCTAACTTCAAAAGAAAAATAGCCAAGGATTCAAAAGATAACCACAAAGCCTTCTTTAGCTATGTTAAGATTCTAAGTGGCAACTCACAGATATGCACTGAACTAGTGCAAAATAGCACAAAATATACTGAACCTACTGATATTGCCAACATCCTTGCAGATAGATTCAGTGCAAACTTCACCCCCTCTCACCTCCAAAAGGGCCCACAACAATGTCAGAAAAGTGTAGTGTCCCAAAAATCACAGATGCACAGGTGAAAACAGCCCTTTTAAAAGCCAAAAACACAGTGTCAATGGGACCAGATGGTGTCCCAGGCTGTGTCTTGCATGAACTACAGAACGAACTAACCCCCCACCTAAACACGCTGTTCAGCCTCAGCCTCTCCACAGGCTACGTGCCCATAGAATGGCACACAGCAATGGTTATTACTCTACACAAAGGAGGGGCCACAACTGACCCTGGTAACTATCACCCCATAAACCTGACTAGCCTGGTCTGCAAGGCTATGGAGCCATCATCATGGAACTCATTAACAAAGACATTGGGAACCTCCAAACACTTGACCCGACCCAGTTCAGCTTTGTTAAGGGCAGATCATGCCTACTAAACCTGGTTGACTTCTTCGAGACAGTCACCAAGGCCATAGATGAGGGAAAGGTGGTTCACACAGCCTACCTTGACCGCGACAAGGCTTTCGACACCATTCCCCGCTCGGGTATTACAGAAAAACTCATCAGCCTGAACATAAACCCCTACATCAAGAGATGGGTTGCCAACTGGCTTAAACACAGAACTCACACAGTTAGAACAGCGGGTTCCAGGTCCGACTCTAAACCAGTCACAAGTGGTGTCCCACAAGGCTCGGTCCTAGGACCCCTACTGTTCAGCATATACTTCTCAGATGTACAGGCAAGCACAAGAGGACTATGGCTAACCAAGTTCGCCAATGACTGCAAACTGGGAGCCATAATTGACTCTCTGGCTGACACGGACATCCTCCAAAAGGGCTTTACTGAGACGGACACCTGGTGTCAAAGTCATGGCCTCAAGCTAAATGCCAAAAAATGCATAGTCATCCCATTTGGGAAAAACAAAACACCCACAAATTGCCACATAGGTGGCAGCCCCCTTAATACAGAAGAGTTAATAAGAGATGTGGGGACCCAGGTAGATCGTAATCTCGCCTTTGACAATCATATTGCCAAAGTAGTTAGGAAATCCTTCTATGTGGCCCATCTAATTACTAAAGGGTTCGCATCTAGAAATAAAGAGGTTATAGTGCCCCTCTAGTTGTCACTCATTAGACCCATCATAGAGTGCAATGCCCCATTTGGGATGTACCTCACAAGACACCTCCAACAGCTGGAAAGACCACAAAAGTACCTCACCAAGAGGATTGCTGGCCTCAAACATATGTCCTATGCAGCCCAACTGAAAAAACTCCAGCTGTACTCAGTGGCATATCGCTTACTCAGAGGTGATCTCTGCCTGATTTACAAAGCCATGTCCAGCTCAGAATTGATGGACATGCTCCACCTAAAGAAATCCAAGTCACTGCAAGCTGTGCGGTCTAGTGAGCTAAACCTTGCCACAACAATAAATAGAATATGCTGGAGGGATAGACTCCTGTCACAAAGACTCCCCATGCTTTGGAACAAAATTCCAAACTACATTAGGCAGAGCCCCTCACTAACACTCTTCAAGAGAAACCTTGACGAGTGGATGGGTAACAAAAAATACACCCCTGGGATCACTTCATTGGCTCTGCTTGACAGGTTTGGTTAATTAATCAGTGGGGCGGTGAAAGCCAACACACTCTGGCTAGGCTTATAAATGCCTCAGGCAGATAGCCTAGTACCTAACTATGAACCTAATATTTACTGGATCCCTGGAATGGGAGTAAAAACTGCTAGAAAACATCTCGATCATACCACAAATGTATATAAGGATAACCTCATTATAGGTGGTGACTTTAACTGTATACTTGACAATACTGACACTACTACTAAGTGCCCATTGGGGCTCACACCTATTGCAAGACCTTTAAAAAATGGGTTGAGACACTTAATTTACTTGACACATTTACTGTATTAAAGATTCTACCTCTTTGAAATTTTCTCATGTTGACTACAGATTTAAAACTCAAACTAGAATAGACAGAATTTTAGTCTTTAATGATCCAAGTCTAAATATATCATCCTTTGCAATTCTCCCATGCCCCATCTCAGATCATGACACTCTCTGCCTAGAATTTTGTGTTAACTATAAAAGACTTATTCCCATAACCACAATCCCAGCCTATGTAACACAAATCAAAGAATTTAAGCCCTGGTTCACATCAGAGGTACATTTTTTTTTTGTGGAGACCAATCTCATCCCAGACTCCAACATGATCATGATATGGGATGCATTAAAAGCCTATTTTTATGGTAAAATAATAACATGGTTCAAAAATAAACAAAAAAAATGGGACTTGGATTTTCAAAATATTCATGCTCAACTCTTATACATTAAATCTGATCCCTCCCAACTTACCCCTGATAAGATGAAACAAAAAATCGAGCAGCTTAATAAGCAGTATTCAGACATCCTATATCCCATAAAACTAATTTGGCATTGGAAAGACTAAAATTAAATTCCTTTGCATCATCCCCTAAACACATGCACAATCTGTCAACGAGAGCCAAGATACATTCTAATTCAAACAATATAACTAAACTACTGCATGAAGGTTCTAATAGAACTGTTTCTGACTTAGGAGATATTTTAGATGCCTTCAAGTTTCATTATTCCAAACACTTTGGTTCCAATCATTCAATTAATGAATGTATAAAATTAGATATTCCTTCACTTAATCATTTAAGTCCCCCTGTGAATCTTGATACAGTTCTTGAAGCACAAATCTCACTAGAGGAAATTAAACAAAAAAATCTAAAAATTTAAGCCCAATAAAGCCCCCAGGATGGATGGTATAATCATTGAAATATATAAATTGTTCCCCTCATCTGTACTATCCTTCTTTCACAAAACTCTAGTAGAAGTTCAATCACATGACACTATACCACCTTCGTGGAGATACTCTGATTTCACCTATCATAAAAGCCAACAAAAATCCACAGTTTTGTAGTTCTTATAGACCCATATCATTATTAAATAATGATTATAAAATCTTTATGTCCATCTTTGCTCATAGATTAAAGGTCCCACTAATGCGAATAATAAATGATGATCATTCAGGCTTCATACACGAAAGACACACTTGATAACATCCAAAGGATCTTAACACTTATTGAATATTTGAAAAAGGGAAATGAAGAAGCACTAGTGATTAGTTTAGACATAGAAAAGGCATTCAATTTCGTCAACTTGGAATATATGTTTGAAGTGTTACGTCGTTTTTACTTTCCATCTTCTTTCATTTCTCTAATAAATAATATATACCAGAACAATGTAGTTTATATTAAATTAGGCCCCTTCACTTCTGAATCTATTCAAATAACCAAAGGCACTAAGCAAGGATGTCCCTTATCCCCTATTCTATTTGCATTATCCATTGAAATATTTGCTGCCCTTATTCATGACAATCCAAAGATCACTGGTATAAATATTTACCGTCAGTATAATTCCAAGATAATGCTTTATGCAGATGATATCTTGCTCACGTTAAGTAATTCACAATCAGTTCTAATAGAATTGGATTCTGTGATGAACCATTTCCAGAAAAATCTCAGGTTTACATTTTAATAGATCTAAATCTAAACATATGCTCTTAAATAAGAAGGGAAATGTACAAATGGATAATCATCACATTATTGGTGCAATCTCAGATTATCTTGGAATAACACTATGTACATCCACAGAAAACACAATTGAATATAATTATAAAAATATTATAAATTTAATAAATAAGCATACAAATAGCTGGAACAAAATTCTCATCACCTTTGAAGACAGGTTACAATGAATAAAAATGGCACCTTTGCCAAAAATACTCTACATAGCTCTAGTTCATAACTTTTCTTATAAATATCAATACATTAAAAATATAAACAGATCACTAATGAAATTCCTTTGGTTCCCCAAAAGAAACAGAATAACTTTTCTATATCACATTAGATCTTGGGAGCAAGGATGAATCAAATTCCTAGATATTGAAACATATATTAATGCATCCATATTTAAGATTATTTTAAACTAGATTAATCCAAATTATCACTCTAGTTGGAAACTATTACATCTAACCTTACTAATTAATGAAAATGCCCTGTTAGCCAAACTTCCATTGAATACGTTTTCTAATAAGTTCTGGTACTTCTTATGTCATATTACCCAACACAATATTGCCAAACCCACAAAATTAAATTAGTTAAATTACTATTTTAATTTCTTCAGAAAATTTGTTAACTCTAATGCTGATATTAATACCTGGTTTGAACTGTTACCCCCCCTTTAAAATTACAAGGAATTTTCCTGATAAAATACATCTCAGTGTTCTAGGTAGCTGGGAATCCAAGAACTTTATATGTTGGTATCAATGCATAAATGACACTAAAGTTTTAGACTCTCAGTTTCTTATAAAAGAGCATGATTTACTTCCTCAAAACTGTTTAATTCTACAAAGTATCTTAACTTATTCTCAAGATGTATGCATTATACTTAAAAACTCATCAAGAAACACCAAAGATGATAATTCTCGTGTGAAATTTTACATAATAACTTCAATACAAATATTATTTTGAAATTATATAATATGTTAATAGTTTATAAGACTAATATAAAACAAAGTTACTGAACATCATATTCAAAGGCTATTCTTTTAATTTCTCACATGATGAAAAACAAAAAATTCTGTTATCCATCAAGCATATTTCATGGTCTCATTACTGGAGTATTATTACTTGGCAATATCTCCATAGGGCATTTCTGACACCAGATAAGATAGTTAAAATCAATAATAGCTCCATTGCATCCTGCTGGAGATGTACAGAACATACCAAAGCCAATTAGGCACATATTTTTTATGATTGTCCTAAATTAAAAGGTTATTGGAATAGCACAGAAGATTTTCTCAAAGCATTATTCATTGATTCCTTCTTATTGTCTAAATCATTTTTCTTTTCAATGTGAATGAAGGTTACTTTTCGAATAAGAATAATTTGTATTTACTATGGTCAGTACTTGCTATTGACAGAAAATGCATCACCAGCAGATGGATAACTAACTGCCCACCCACTGTTGAGGATTTCTTGTCTTCAGTGAAAGACCTGGCAATCAAAGAAACTAAGACCAAAGAATTTAGAATCTATCCAAAGACATTTGTTAATAATCCTTGCACAAAAGTTTTATCACTTATTGAGACTTTACAAATGGAATTGATACTTATACTAAAGAACTTGTGTATTTTAACTGTGATCTGCAGTTTTGCTTCAGGCCTGTGTATATATTGTAAATAGTTTTTACTTTGTTTGTTAATAATTTGCCTTAGAATGAGAATACTGGTTATTTGTTGTCTTTCACCTTTCATGGAAAATTTAATAAAATATTTTGAAAAAAAATTCTTATACATAGCTCTAGAAAGTCTTTTTACTAAATACTGTCCAGAAAATAAAAATAATGGTCCTTTTCTGGGCTTAATAGGAAACTGTTTCTCAATGCTTTAGTATAAATAAAGAATCATTAAGTGTCTTGCCTACCTAACTTCACCTAATAAATATTAATGGAGAAATAGTCTCAGAATTAGTGAAAAGAGTGACTGTTGTTTTTTTTTTTTAACTCTATCACTCAAGAATAATTTTTTGTCGGCCCATTGTTGTAAGCTGAAGTTTTACCTAACCTAATTTTTTTCAAAACAAGACTGTCTTGTCATATCCCTACGTCCTGAGCACCAATATGAATATGAGGAACTATGTAAGAGAAAACACAATTAGAAAAGCAGATAAAATTTATAGCTAAACATCCTCAGACACAAAGGGTAAATAAATGATAGAGGAAAGAAATCGTACATAGATGACAGTCCCTTCAAAGGTTTACTTGTTTAGTGAGTTTGAAAATGAAGAGTCTTTTAAAGTGAGTGGAATACTTGGGTAGCATCCCATGCATGGATCTGAATTGGGAATTGGGATAGTGTACTCAGACAATTTACATTTAGTATCATACTTGGCTATCCTAGTGGTTGGTTAAATTAGGGAGTTTTTTGCTGACTTTAGTTTACTGGTTCAATCTGATGGTTAAAGAAGGTACCCAGACTAGTTGTGGATGTTACCATTTAGTTTAGATCAAGTGTAATGCAATTGGCTGCTGTGATCTATTGAGCTTTTTGTTGTTTATCTTCTCTGCTATAAATAAGGTAATTTTGCAAGAGGCTGCCCATCTTGCAGAAGCATGGCATACTGTACTGTATAGATGCAGGTACTCAGAGCCTTAACTTTCTCTGTATGACCTACTCTCCCCAATTCCTGTTGTACTTTAGTCTGTAGTTGCACAAAGAGACTCCGGCTTGCACTAGGTACTGCATTGTTCTTCATGTGTAGACTTAGATTATTTGTTTTAAACAGATAGCACCTCCATTCAATCCACTCGAAACTTCACAGGTACAAATCCAACTACATCTGACATTAACAAGCACATGGAACCCTGGACTTGCCCTTTCCCAATGTCTCTGTAGCCAGCCTGGCTGAAATGGGCATCCTGAGACAGTGTAGGAATTGCTTCATGTTTACTCTCAGCCACCTACTACTTAAACCAGTGGACTTGGTGTATGAGAGATGTCCACCCCCATAGTGCCTTATTTAGGTGATGTCAGTCTTATAAAGCTACCCACACAACAAAACAGAATCCAGATAATATTAAGGTCCTGCTGCTCAGTGCTAGGAGCCTTAACAAGAAACTTCACTCCCTACAAATTCTTCCTAACCTGGAAAACATTGATATACGTATCATCACAGAGACCTGGCTAATACCAAGGACGTTACTCCTTTAGTGTAAGGTTTCAATGCCTGTCACATGTTCAGGCCCAATACATTAAATAAAGGCACTAAAAGCAGCAATGTCTCCATATTCTTTTAAAAAATTACCTCTAGATTTGTTAGACAAGATTAACAACCTGGAGCTCCACGATGTCCTACTTACTACTAAAAACACTTTTGATATCATAGCTAACTATAAGACCTCCTCAATGTCCCCCTCAGAATACACCTCCTACCTAACTAGTATGGAGTTCCTATGTATTAAGCCAAACACCATTCTCCTAGGAAATGTCAACTACCCCTCCATAAACTGGGAGACTTACACATCCTCAAACATCTATGCCTAGATGTTTCTGAACATCATCAATATAAACTCTCTGAACTAGTTAGTCTGTACCCCAACTAGTCACAACAAAATCCTGGATTTGGTACTTATTAATATGGAGCAGCTTTCCTCCTCAGCAATTGTAACCTCCTCCCTAGTCAAATCAAACCACAAATCAGTCACATTCACCACATGACTGATACTTGAAGTAATTTCCAGTACCTCAGTATTCAGAGATTATGCGAAGTATAATCTACTAAAACTGACTGATGACCTGGCTAAATGCAAAAGCCTCTTCCATCTTGATGATCCCACTACATATGTCAAATAATTTATTGCCAAATTCTGTGCAGATGTAAATGGCTGCATAGATGCATCTATCCCCCTCAGAAATAAATACAATGACAAATTTGAAATTAGAACCCTGTAGTGGAAACCTAACATAAACAACTTCTACAATAAAAGAAGAAAAAATAATTGCACTCAAAAATAAATTTAACTCTCAAGTTGCCAAAACCACTCTTGCTAAACCAAATAAGAAACTCTAGGCCCTGATCAAATCAACAAAAGCCTTGAGGTAAAAAAATAGCCACCCAGGTGAGGGATAACCACGAAGCTTTCTTTAACAATGTTAGAAACCTCAGAAACAATGCCCAGCTATGTGCAAAGTTAATGTTATCACATACTTGGACCCAGAGGACATTACCAATCTGTTAGCAGACAAATATAGCTTAGACTTCACTCCTTCTCCCCTCCAGTATTCTCAGATCACAAACTGGCATCTGTACTCCCCCAAATTTCCCAAAAATAAGTCCTCAAGGTGCTGCCGAAGGCTAGGAACACTACTTCTATAGGGGTCAGACAACATACCAGACTGCTACTGGTCACTGTGAAGCATGACTTGTCAGACTACTGCCCCTACACAGGTTACTCAATATCAGCCTCCAAAACTGACTTCATGTTAAATGAATGTTGGAACGCAACAGTCATTCCCTTGCAAAAAGATATGGCTTCAACAGAGCCAGATAATTATAGACCTATAAGACTGACCAGCCTCATCTGTCAGGCTATGTAAAGGAAAATTATGGCATTAATAAATAATGATTTAGGTAACCTACAGGCTTTTGAACCAAGCTGATTTTGAATTTGTCACAGGCAGATCCTGTCTATTTATCCCAGCTGACTTCTTTGAAAAAGTTACTATAGCAGTGGATGAGGACAAATCAGTACACATCACCCGTCTAGACCTTGCAAAATAATTCAACACCATCACACATAGGTTCATAGGTTCATGCTAGGCTATCTGCCCTGGCGCATTTATAAGCCTAGCCAGAATGTGTTTGGCTTTCGCCACCCATTTTAAATTTATTTTGCTATGCCCTTTTTCGAGGTTAGTATACTGTGCCTCTGTCTAACAGTGACACAGAAGTGATACCTGGGGTAAACCTACGATCTCCCATCCACTCATCAAGATTCCTCTTGAAGAGAGTCAATGAGGGACTCTGCCTAACCTGGACTGGGATTTTATTCCAGAGTGAAGGGAGCCTCTGGGTTATGAATCTGTCCCTCCAGCATGTCCTATTTATTTCAGTTCTGAGGTTGAAGTCTCTCGAGCGCGTAGCTCGATGGGATTTGGATTTTCTGAGGTGCAGCATGTCCATTAATTCTGGGTTGGACATGGCTTTATACGTCAGGCACAGATCACCTCTGAACAGGTGGTATGCCACTGAGTAGAGCTGGAGTTTCTTTAACCGGGCAGCATATGGCATCTGTTTGAGCCCTTTGATCCTCTTGGTGAGGTACTTTTGGGGTCTTTCAGTTGCTGCAGGTGTCTGGTAAGGTACATCCCAAAAGGGGCATTGTACTCAATTATGGGCCTGATGAGGGATGAGTAAAGAGGCACGATGACATCCCCTGATCTAGATGTGAATCCCTTCATGATTAGGTGGGCTATATAAAATGTTTTTCTAATCACTTTGGCCACGTGGTTGTCAAATGAGAGATTGCTATCAACTTGGGTTCCCAGGTCCCTAATTACTTCTTCTGTACTTAATAGATTACCACCTATGTGGTAATTTGTGGGCACTTTGTTTTTGCCAAAGGGAATGACTATACACTTTTTGGTATTTAGCTTGAGGCCATGGCTCTGGCACCAGTTGTCTGTTTCTATGAGGCCCTTTTGGAGGATGTTTGTGTCAGCTGGGGAGTCGATTATGGCACCCAGTTTGCAGTCATCTGCGAACTTGGTCAGCCACAGTCCTTCCATGTTGGCCTGTACCTCCGAGAAATATATACCGAACAAGAGAGGTCCCAGGACTGAGCCTTGTGGGACACCACTTGTAACTGGTTTGGAGTCTGACATGGATCCAGCAATTCTAACCATGTGGGTTCTGTCCTTGAGCCAATTTGCAATCCATCTAGTGACATAGGGGTTTATATTTAAGCTGGTGAGCTTATCTATAATGCCAGAGTGGGGTATTGTATCGAAGGCTTTTGCGAGGTCCAGGTAGGCTGTGTGGACCACCTTCCCCTCGTCAATGGCCTTGGTGACTGTTTCAAAGAAATCAACCAGGTTTAAGAGACAGGATCTGCCCTTAACAAAGCTGAACTGGGTAGGATCCAGTGTTTGTAGGTCCCCAATATCTTTATTTATGAGGTCCATGATGATCCTTTCCATAGCTTTGCAGACCAAGCTAGTCAGGCTTATGGAGCGATAGTTTCCAGGATCCGTTGAGGCACCACCTTTATGGAGAGGGGCCACTGTTGCTGTACGCCACTCTTTGGGCACATATCCTGTAGTAAGGCTGAGATTGAACAGTAGTTTTATGTTTGGGTTTAGCTCTTCTTGGAGTTCATGTAGGATGCAGCACACACAGGTATCATTGACAAAATCTCCAAGCTAAATGTAAATCCCTATGTAACTTATTGGGTAGCAAACTGTCTCACAAATAGAATCCAGGAAATAAGGGTGGGTGGCTCTACCTCCTCTAAAGAACATGTTACTAGGGGTGTATCCAAGAGTTCAGTCCTTAGGCCACTTCTTTTTGGCATTTATTGCTTGGAGGTCAAAGATAATGTTAAGGGTTTGTGGATGACCAAGTCTGCAGTCATCTGCCATTATAAACATCCCAGAGGACACTGTGATTCTCCAAGAGACCCTGTCCCAAACAAATAGCTAGTGTCAAAACCATGGACTAAAACTAAATGCCAAGAAATGTATAATACTATCCTTTGGCAAGCAAGACACCTCTTGTAACTATCACATTGACAACACATCCTAAAAATGAATTCCATAGTTAAGGATCTAAGAATCTATGCTGCCAAAATATTATCCTTTGATCACCATGTATCCACAATTGTAAGGAACTCATTTTCCATTGCACAGTTTATATTTAGAGGTATGGCATCCAGGTCCAGGGATGTAATCATTTCACTGTACTCAGCAATCAATAGTCTGATCATTGAGTATAATGCCACTTTCAGTATGTACTCATCCAAACATCTGTCACAACTGGAATGACCGCGGTGCTTCCCCACTAAGAAAATCAAGGGCTTAAATCATAGAAACTAAGCAGTCTGTCTCAAAGGCTTGTCCCTATTATCAATATCATATAGGCTACTGAAAGGCAACTTCTGACTCATGTGCAGAGACTCAGCAGACCATATCCTGTCAGCTCTATTACACATTAACAAGTCCAGTGGTGGCATAAACTCCTGCTCAAGGGATCTCAATCTCTTCTGCAACACAAATATAACAAGTTGGAGAGAGAATTTTGTTTTACAGAGAATTTTGCTGCTATGGAACTATCGTCCAGTTGTCATAAAACAAAGTACTTCTCTTACTGTATTCAAATGAAATCAAGATGAATGGATGAATAATCTCAAATTCACCCCCATTTAGCACCCTTCTCCCTCACGAATAGGGGCAACATGTGAATGTCCCAGTATACCCTTGTTCTGCCCATCTATGGATTATTTGTACAGAAAATATAAAGACTAAAATCTACCATGGAAATGTAAGGCTAGGCTTCTTAAGATCCTCACGGATCATTAGCCTAGTAAGTACTTATAAACGTATGAACCTTTGAACAGCAAGCACATCTACAACATTCATATTTCACCCATTTGTTGCAATAATAGTACCAGAAAGGAATGTCTAGCAATGTCCCCAATGACAGACATAGCATTGCAAACTAATATTAAGATGTTCAGTGCTGATTGGCTGCAGTGCCTAAGTGAACAAGGGCATCCATTACATGAAGAGAGTACTTGTATCTTGATCTAGATACAGAGGGGTTTAGGTATGCCCAATGGAGACTAACCATTTACTGAATGCTGCAAGATCTCAGTTCCACTCCCCTGACATTAAGCCCACTGACAATATAGGGCATAGGCACAGTGAAGTGACCATTCAAGAAGGCTTGTACAGGGAAGTCACAATACCAACATAAACAGCCGCATGTCCCTAAATTAGCCAATGCAGCCAGATGTGAACTGAAATGTAAGTCTCATACAGAAGTACAAATGGTGTACAGTTCCAGTTCTCTTGCCATAAAAATAAAAGTGTATGTCCAGGAATAAATAAAATGTTGCCGAAGTCCAAAGGAAGGTATAGAGTCCCTGATTCTGAGCAATATGCAAGTCTCAGTGGTATTATTGAATATGCTTTTACTGTATGGTATTACCTTAAAATTAAAGTTTTGCCAGACACAAAAGGTTAGAGTATTCCCACAACAACCAGAAAGTCTAAAACTCTGAAACTCCAATTACTAGGCTGCACAAAATGGTCACCACTCAAAAGCTAAATCTGCATTACCAAAGTTAATGTGGCATGCTGCACCCAATATCATCAATATCACCATATAAGGGTTTTAGCTGTAATGTGGCATTGTAGCTTGCAGAAAGTATTACTCCAATATAAAACACTGGCCACAATGTTCCAAAGCACCAAGAAGTCCAAAACTATGTCATTTCAACTATTAGATCATGATGTGTCGTTAGCAAGCAGATTGTTTTTCTGTTCCTAAATCAGAGAAGGTTCAAACTGACCCTCAAACAGGAAAAACAAAATAAAATGTAATGTTGCAAAATGGAAGTGTGTGTGTGTAAACCCTGCCAACTACAGCAGCAGCATCTTGATGACTATCAGTAAGGTATTAATGATATTATTACATTTCCACTCGTGAAAGTCTGTATTACTCTGGCAAAATGCAAATAAAAAACTCTAAATATGGAAATGGTAAATATATTGTACTATTCCACCAGACAATAATAGTTTTCAGATGAAATAATGAACTTCAATTAAGAGGTAACAACAATAACTGACCAACAGTTTTGAAAGAGAAGAACAAAAGCAAATATTAAAGAACTCCCTTTATATGTAAGGTTGCAATCATGCACACTGTAATTAATATCAAGAGGCACAACCTACTTTTTGCTTGGAAAGACCAGCTTAACTCCCATGAAGATTTAAACAAAGAAACACAAAAAGCAACTGATTGCTGTAAGAGTCCTTGGTAATTTAATATGATGCTAATTTAATCACAGTCATTTTCCTCCAGCAAAATTAGTTTTTGAAATTAATATTTCCTTACCTGTGAAACAATACTGTCATCTGATGAAGTATCAGAATCTGAGACTGTCCAGTTGGCCAGATCAAAATGACGCAGCTCTTTAATTAACTTCACCCACATGGCAAAAACCTTGTTCTTATCAACATCAGGGATGGAGAGTTTCAGGTAAAATCTGCCCCCAAATGCAATTCTCAGCCTTAAGCAGTAATTCTTTCTACTTAGAACTGAGAGTTTTATAAGTCGCAAGGGTAAAAGCCTAAAATATACAAAACAATTCACTTAGTTAATTCCAACCTGCACATGTTTCTAGCATGCTATGAAAACACACTCCCCAATTCAGATTTGAGTTGAAAGCATATTTTTAATGTGCCTAGTTATCTTCTCACAATGTTTGTACACAATAAGTAAAATCTAATTGACAACTACTCATAGTTCTCCATATAAAGATAACAGCCTACAATTTCTTCATTGGTTTCTTAGTCATCGCAGACCATACAAGAGAGCATAGATGTGTCAGATTTTATTGCCCATTGAACACAACTGTCAATTCTCTGTTTCACTTGGAAAATTCTCTTTTCCTTAATATATATTTTGCTCATCTTTGAATCTTTTTAAGAAACATTGAAAGATACTTCTGTGGTACTTCCCTACCTATTCCCAGTCAGAACAATGTTCCATATAGGGCAATTCCTCCTGAATTGGCATTAAACAAAACAGTACCTCATTAGCTACAACCTCTGGAAAGCTAATTTTACAAATCTTTTAATGCAAGATTGTTTCAAAAATATTGTTTCTTAACAAAGTACATCTCAGTGATTACCTTTTATCCAATATGTCTTTATTATGGTTAAGAATGACAGTGTATAACATCATTCCATCATGATTTATATCTTAACTGCTGTATCAGTGTGAAATAGTTCCTAAATCTAGTTGTAAATGTATGACTCTCTTTAAAGCCTTGTGCCCTGCATTTTATTTTTAGGTATTCTAACGTAAAATGAAATCAGTGAGGATCACCTGAGACAATATCCAACCTCAGTTTTACGAAGAGGATTAAATCAGTATATATTCTTTGCATGCCCTAATTGTAGCAACAGTAAAATTATGCAATATGCATTCAGGGGAAGGTTATTATTTATTAATTTTTACTGAGAGAAAATTCAAGAGAAAGGATGTACAAGGAGGAGAAAGAAGTGGACAAAGAAAGGAAAACAGAACCACAATCTGGCTTCAGATAAGCAACATAGTCATTAAATGAAGTTGCACAAAAAATTCTAAGACAACAGAAGGATATTTATCACATTGATTCCTATTAACTATAATAATGTCATACTAACATGAGGCAACATAGTGTCACCAAGTAAGACTAGGGCTCATGTGCATATCAGCTGTATGTAAATATGGTCCATTCCTTATATAGAGGGTTATGGCTTGATTCACTTTCCCCTCAAATGAATAGCCACCTACCTCCATTTAGTAATATCTGTGCATCAGGACTTACCACCGTCAGACCTCCATGGGTTCAGCTTTCTTCCATGATTTTATTACAATTATTTGCTGCTATCAATAATTCCTAGGAAAGAATAATATGAGAAAAAAGTAACATTTTTCAGGCAATGAGACCCTCCAAAACCCTCAAAGAAGATGGCTGATATCAGGATCTCATACCGGCTGACTTTCCATTTGTACCCCCTCCCAAAAATAGCAAAACATAGTCTCTTATAAATGAACAATTTGAGACAATCAAATTAAACAGCATTCAGACCAACCAGCACGCAGAATGATAATCTCACCATGTCACCTTTTCCATAGTGCTCAACCTGTTACAACATCTGTTAGTGCAGGCATGCAGCATATGTAGGAGTGAGCCACTATGCTTGCACATTAACTTGTTATCTGGCTGTTTGCTTCTCTTTCTTCCAGTTGTACCCTAAATCTCCACAGGAGAAAACACATTTGTTCCCACTACATGGTTACTGCTCTAGTGAGGCACACCATTAATGTTATCAAAGTAAATGTGATTTTGGTAGTAAAACATACCTGGACAATTTTATTCTCTAAGCAGAAAGCTACCCGCCCCATTTAATGCAACAAGTGCTACTCATTTAATCATGACCCATCACTGTATTTCTCTTTCTAGTCACTTTGAAGGCAGGTGCCACCCAAGTCCCAAGAAACATTATGGGTCAAGTAGCCCAATGGATCAAATACTGACTCCTAAAGGCCTCAGGCAAAGAAAACCTGAGAGAGCTCTTGCTTTCCTTTAATTAACTCCATAGTTGGAAAACTAAGCAGGATCATGTGGGATCCTCATAACGCCTATCATTTCATTACTGGTTTAAAATGAACCAGGCACAAGTCATCCAGCATGTGGGCATACAGTGGGTGTACAGAAAAGGGATACAGTTAACTAGAGGCTAAAATACAAGCCCAAAGTATCACAAGACAAGTTTTCAGTGACCAGCATAAATAAGTGTGATAGCAGACAATGCTACCTCATACTATCACAATGGGCATAGTTAGAAGAGATATATGAGCCCAGATTAATGCAAAAAAAATAAAACAAGATAAAATGCCATGACTGCATCCATCATAAGCTTGGGAAGAACTCCCTTCTTCTGCTAAGTTGAGTGGGCAGGTCATGTCTACTCCACCTGGTTGAGTGCTTCAAAAGGGTTACAGAGACCATGGATAAGGGGCATAATGTCCATGCTATCTACCTAGATCTTGCCAAGGTCTTCAAAATTCTCACATACTGGGATTATTAACAGGCTGTCTCAACAAAATATTAATTCATGCATCGTTCACTGGATAGTTCTCTGTCTGACAAATCTCATACAGTTAAGGTCATGACATTTGCTAAAGACAAAATGTCACCAGCAGTGCCCCAGAGGGTTCATAGGTGTGTACTAGGCTAATGGCCTGTGGCCTTTACAAGCCTAGCCCATAGGATTACTCTGGCATCGTGCTACAGGGTACAAGCCTACCCTTAGGATTATTCTGGCATCGTGCTACAGGGTACAAGCCTAGCCCATAGAATTACTCTGGCATCGTGCTACAGGGTACAAGCCTACCCTTAGGATTACTCTGGCATCGTGCTACAGGGCACAAGCATACCCTTAGGATTACTCTGGCATCATGCTACAGGGTACAAGCCTACCCTTAGGATTACTCTGGCATCGTGCTACAGGGTACAAGCCTACCCTTAGGATTACTCTGGCATCGTGCTACAGGGTACAAGCCTAGCCCATAGGATTACTCTGGCATCGTGCTACAGGGTACAAGCCTACCCTTAGGATTACTCTGGCATCGTGCTACAGGGTACAAGCCTACCCTTAGGATTACTCTGGCATCGTGCTACAGGGTACAAGCCTACCCTTAGGATTACTCTGGCATCGTGCTACAGGGTACAAGCCTACCCATAGGATTACTCTGGCATCGTGCTACAGGGTACAAGCCTACCCATAGGATTACTCTGGCATCGTGCTACAGGGTACAAGCCTACCCTTAGGATTACTCTGGCATCGTGCTACAGGGTACAAGCCTACCCTTAGGATTACTCTGGCATCGTGCTACAGGGTACAAGCCTACCCATAGGATTACTCTGGCATCGTGCTACAGGGTACAAGCCTACCCTTAGGATTACTCTGGCATCGTGCTACAGGGTACAAGCCTACCCTTAGGATTACTCTGGCATCGTGCTACAGGGTACAAGCCTACCCTTAGGATTACTCTGGCATCGTGCTACAGGGTACAAGCCTACCCTTAGGATTACTCTGGCATCGTGCTACAGGGCTTGTCTTGATTTCCTTACTTGTTTGGTACACACTTCTTTGTCATGGAATCAAAAGGCTATGACTAAGAAAGCTTGCTGATGATTGCAAACTGGAAGCAGTTATCAAATCTCATTATGATACACCAATTCTCCAACAAGGGCTAGACCAATCAAATGCTTGATATGTTAATCATGGGCTTGCCCTCAATATCAAGAAATGCAGAATAGTTTCCAGTGGTAAATCTGGAATTACCACTCTTACCATGTAGATAAAATTGAGACTTAAATCTGACATAGTCAGTGAGGGCTTGGGCAACTATATAACAAACTCTCGTTTGACCACTAGATCTCTATGTTGGTTAGAAAATCCTTCTACTTTGCTAAACATAGCTTTGTGGCATCACCTCAAGCTCCAAAGAAGTTGTCATCTCTGCATATACTTCACTATGCATCTAAATGATCTCAGCAGACCTTGTTTCCTCAGTCTCTAAACCCTTGGCTATTCTGATGGTCTAAAAGCCTTTCCCCTCTACTCAGTATCATACAGACTCCTGAGGTGTGATTGCTGCTTAGTCTTCTATTCTATGAATAATGACACAGTCTTTGAACACCTTCAGCTAAACAAGAGAACAAGTTGTAAAGCTAACTCCCGCTCTAGACACCTACACCTATACTACCACATTGACACCACCACATTATTTGAACGTTACCTAACCCAACATAGCCCGTCATCTCTGGAAGAGGCTGCCTTTATCCATTATAGAAAGTACTTCTGATATGAATGGATGACTGGATGGATGATTGCAAATTTTCATTTGGGGCATGTGGGGAAAATTTTCTTAAAGTGTGACATAGGTTCATAGGTTAATACTAGGTTAGCTGCCTTTGTGGTCCATTTTTTTAAGCCTAGCTAATCTCCCTTCCAAAGGTGAGAATCAAACTCTGTCTTGTGTCTATGAGGTAAACACCTTAACCATTATACTAACCCCAAAACCCAGTACTGAGTGATGTGGCTAATTTGTTTGATTGATTCTTTGGTCATAAGCTTAGTACGAACATATGAACCTATGAACCTAATGGATCTCTCTAATGTGATCCTAACATTGGCTTAAGTATGTTGACCAGTCTGAAGCCTGTCTGATCTGAATGGATCAAGACCAGAATGAAACAGTTCACATGGTCTGCCCAAGGTGTCATGCACACCTTATACTGTATGTTAAGAAATGGCATAGTCCTGTAACTGGCAACTGTGGGAGAGTCTTTTCCTGGATCAGGTCTCACAGAAGTGAGTGCATGTTTCTAAGAAGTTAGAGGAGACTGACCATCACTAGAGTAGCAATTTACAAGGAGATCTGACAGTTTCATTCCCGCCTGTGGCTAAAGTTAGAGACATCTCAATTAGTTTAAAAAGGACTATGGGTAATTCTGAAATAGTTATTCTTCATGGAATTAACAGTCTAAGGAGGACTTCCCTCTTGGATATATAAATGGATTTAATAGGTATTATTGGACACCACAGCAAGCATGGATTAAACATATCTGCTTAGCAAAACATTCATATCATCTGATATGGTACCTCAGTGTCAAAACAAAATATTGGCATTCAGCCTGTGGCTAAGGACAGGATGTGTCTGAAAAGGGATATGCAGTATCTTTCAGCCTGGACTGAGATGTACAGTGATCTCAAGTGTTTTGTACTTGATGGGCTTCACTTCATCCTGTCTCTAGGGAGAACAATTATTGAACAGGAAATTTTCTTTCCACATGATGCAATTTTTAGATCTCTCCAAAAATAAAAATATATGTATATAAAAAAAAAAATTGCAAGGTAAATCATCAGAAGTGAAAGTGACTTTAATAAATATTAGAAGTGTCAATGATAAAACTGGTAATTTAAAAGCTTTGATATGCTTGAAGATGCTGATATCTGTACCATTACTGAAGACTGGTTTAAACATCTAAAACACACATCACACAGTGTACCGGGTGCATTCTTTTATTATTGCAAGTCCAACGAGATAGGAAGCCATCCCTCAGTATTTGTCAAAGAACACTTAGACAGAAGCCAAGACAGCAACTCTAGTCTAAAAACTGTTTATACCATAATTAATGTCAGTTGTAGTGACTATAATATTAAGGAAATCTATTGTTCTCTCTCTCTATGTCCCCCAAGTAGCTTTTAGATAAACTTAACTAAATGCCAGAAGTTTATTTATATATTTAATATTAGCCACTCCCTGGATTGCCTATTACCCTGTGGCTTAGCTAGAGGGACCATCCTCCATGCTATTGCCTCCAGTAGTGGGAAACTTCAGCAGGTGAGTGGTCCATGAATTGAGAGATATTTCCTTGTGGGGGATAGACTGGAGTTAATCTATATTAAGGAAATCTATTGTTCTCTCATTATGTCCCCTAAGTAGCTTTTAGATAAACTTGACTAAACTCCAGAATATAAAGATCAATAAAAATACAATTCTTATGGTAGATTTTATTACCCCCATAAGAACTATGAAATCCGGGTAGGCATGGTGGTATCTCAGATACTGTAACGGCAAATCCAGGATCATTCTAACCTCCCTGCACATGTGGTTATACCCTCTGTAAGTAATTAACACAGATTATGATACCATGATCTTTAATTTAAAGATAAAATCAAACCAAGTCATAAATCATCCAGTCTGGCTTCATGGTATAGAGTGATGGAGCCCTGCATGACCCAGATGCCCCGAGTTCAACTAGTTGCCTAGCCACAGGAGGACCAAGGTGGGGTTTTGGAAATTAGTGGCTTATGTCAACTAACCCATTCTGGGGGAAGAATTGTGGGTTTCTGCTCACAGCTATGCACTGCCTCGTGAAAACCAATGACTGTCTTTTAGTTGTGAGCAGGCTTCCATCCATGTGCTAGCTTGGGAGAGCTTGACTGAGCAGACATCATGGACAGTGACGCTCATGATATTTTGTGCGTTTCCATCTCATTTAGGGTGCCCATGTTCTTTGTACATGTAATAAAATCCCCACCCTTGGCTACATATATGCTCTCCAACAGACTCTTGTTCTTCTAAAGAGGCTGGTAAACTGAGTTACAGAGTGCTGAAACGCCAGCTGTTCCTAGAGAGGGAAGGTTCACCTGTCACTAAAGACACCATAGGATCTCATCACCTCCCACTGGGGGGGAAGGGGACAAATACATTGAAGGGGACAGAGTGGATGTCAGAAATGAATGGAAGATGGCCAAAACAATATTTCTGTTTGGATTTTACTAATAGAAGGTTTGATGCAGCAATTGGTGTGAAAAAAGCCTAGGAAACTGCACCGAAGGTCCTAAATAAATCTGCTCAGAATAATAACAGTGTTCACGATATTATTAACTTTTATGCACATTAATACATACCAGTAATGCAAAAAATATTCATGTAAAAAGAAAATATATTTTGGGGGTGGAATCATAACATTAACTAGCTCTAAAACAGAAAAAGGAGGTGCTGTATGAATTTCAAAAATTGTCTTGATCATAAAACCTAGTCTAGACGAAATACAGTACAGAAGCCCTTACTAATTCTTCCAGTGCCAACAATGATCTCAGTTTTATATTAAAGGATGAAAGACACAATAACGTATTATTTAATCAAATTAAGAAAGTAAAAGGGAAAAGCTGTGAATGTAATGTTATCAGCAAACAATGAAGTAATTAGCCAGATTCAGGATATAACCAATGTTCCCGTAAAAAAAAATCTGTGCAAACTTTATAGTATGTAAAGACATTTATCACCTACAAATGGAGATGTCCCTTGTGTAACTACATATATGATACTGATACATAAGTAAAATGAAAAACACAGGTCGCATGGAACCAGACAACATATTTTGTGGTTTCCTATACAGAATCAAGGAAAGCATAAATAAACCCTGTCATTTTTGTTAAATTCTTAGCCATGTCCCTAACCTATGGTAACAGTGGCAGACGTACGAGTTCACAAAGTAGGAGGGAGGGGGTTACTTCAGATCCAAATAATTTTAGACCTCACAACCTAATCAATGTCATGCATTGTCGCCTCACAGTAAGACGTTGTCCTGTTCGATTAACAGCTAAAGCATCTTCTGTGTGGAGATATGCATGAATGGGCGTACCTTCGTTGAAGGTTGTGCGTCAGGGCTGGCAACTCTGTACGTAAAAATCTACTGCCAATCATTAGCGGACTGGAGTTCCACTGTGGCGACCCCTAACCGGGAAAAGCCGAAAGATACAACAACCTAATCAGTATCATAAGTAAAATCATGAAAAATCAAAATCGGGCTTATCCAAAATGACACAGGGAAGTCTTACATTTTGAATCTTGGGGCATTCTTTGAAGCTGTAATACAAAACAATGAAGGATTGACAGTGCATGCTTCTTATCCTGAATATGTTAAGGTATTCAGCACAATTCTGTGCACATACACACATTCATCTAACTTAATTTGTACTGTGACAGATAAACGCGCACACACACACACACACACACACACACACACACACACACACACACACACACACACACACACACTCTCTCTAATGTGACCATCCAAGCAGACACATACACACACCCACACACACATTCATCTGACTTAATTTGTGCTGTGACAGACATACGTAAACACACACACACACACACACACACACACACACACACACACACACACACACAATAACTTTGCTGAACTTAAATGCACTGCTACTGCTTTCATTGCAGTTTGAGTGACCACCGTCTTTTGATGATGTCAAATTTTTCTTCTACCTGTGGAAATTTACACAGCTAGCAATTCTCTGAATCACTGGGCAGTGTAAATCAGAAGCGGCTTGTATTTCTGGGGAGACCACATGACTATTTAGCATTAGCCACTCCCTGGATTGCCTCATTACCCTGTGGCTTAGCCAGAGGGTCCATCCTCCATGCTGTTGCTTCCAGTAGTGGGAAACCAGTAGGTAAGTGGTCCATGAATTGAGAGGCATTTCCTTGTGGGGGATACACTGGAGTTAAGGCTTCCCACTGCTTGTAATCCTTTCTGAATCTCAATCTCAGAGGTTGTCTACAAAGATATTCAGATGTTGTCATACATACACAGACAAATATACACACACATGGATATATATATATATATATATATATATATATATATATATATATATATATATATATATATATATAAATATATATGTGTATATAGATAAATATACACACACACACACACATATATATATATATATATATATATATATATATATACACACACACATGGATATATATATATATATATATATATATATATATATATATATATATATATATATATATATTTATATATAAATATATGTGTGTATATAGATAAATATACACACACACATATATATATATAGATATAGATATGTATTTATAAATATTACAAAAAATAGTGCACAATACTGGCAAACCACACAAATAAAATAAAAGCCAAGCAAAGGGCACCCGAAATGGAAAGGACCAAATAAATGTTATTAGTCCATAGTAAAAAGGCCAAAGTGCCTGTTAAGATCCACTTAAAAAGTCATAAGAATACATGGCAGTAACATAGGAGATTACTAGGCTATTTACCGGGAGGTCATTTTAAGCCTAGCCATTTCAACCCAATGTAATACCACAGAGGTACTAGTCAAAACCCAAGATTGCATTTAGTGATAACTGCTCATGTCCAGGAGAGTTCTAGGTACTATCCTGTTAAGAATTTATGGTGCCCCATCCACTCGTCCAGGTTTCACTTGAACTACTTGAACAGTGGCATAGAGGTGCTGTGTTTCACATGAATTGCTAGCCTGTTCCAAAGACATGGCAGTCGCTGGAAGATAAGTCTATCCCTCCAGTATGTCCTATTTAAGTCACAGGCCATACTTAAATCCCTGTAACTGGTAGCCCTAGACCCATTTGATTTACTGATATGCAGTAGGTTCATTAGGTTTGGGTCTTGGGTTGTTCTGTAGGCCAGGCATAAATCTCCCCTAAGAAGTCTATACAATATGGAGTATAGTGACAGGGATTTTAGTCAGTTCATGTAAGGCACATGCTGGAGACCCTTGATCTTCTTTGTTAGAAATCTCTAAGGTCTCTCTAATTGCTGTAGATGCTTAGTACGGTACATACCGAATGTGGTTTTTATACTCAATTATGGGCCAGATAAGTGCTGAGTATAGAGGAGTTATAACTTCTTTTGCTTTTGAGGTGATGCCTCTACTAATCAAGTGAGCTACATGGAAAGCTTTCCTTACAATGGTAGACATGTGGTGGTCAAAGTTAAGGTCCCGGTCAAACTGTGATGCCAGGTCCCTTACCACTTCATGGGTACTTAGGGTATTGTTATGGATTTCATAGTGTGAGGGGACATTGTTGGTGCCAAAGAGAATGATGCTGCATTTCTTTGCATTCAGTTTGAGACCGTGACTAATACACCAGTCTTTGGTCTGTGTGAGATCATCTTGGAGTATGATGACATCATTTGGGGATTCAGTGATTGCACCTAGTTTGCAGTCATTTGTAAACTTGGTTAACCACACCCCATTAGTTTTGACCTGAACTTCTGAGAAGTATATAGCAAACAGTAGGGGGACCAGCACTGACTCCTGTGGTACCACACTGGTAACAGGTCTGCTGGTTGATGTGCAGTCACCCCCTTTGATAGTGTATATCTGGTTTGAGAGCCAGTTGATAACCCATCTTACAACGAAGGGGCTTACATTCAGTTTGCTAAGTTTATTGGTAATGCCTGAATGTGGGACTGTGTTGAAAGCCTTTGCCAAATCAAGGTATGCTGTGTGCACAGATTTGCCCTCATCAATGGCCTTGGTCAAAGTTTCAAAGAAATCCACCAGATTTAAAAGGCAGGATCTGCCCTTCATGAAGCCAAATTGGGTAGGATCCAAGGTCTGGAGGCCACCTATGTCTTTATGAGGTCCATAATGATACATTCCATGGCCTTACAGATGAGGCTGGTCAGGCTTATGGGCCTGTAATTCCTGAGGTCTGTTGCTAGGCCAGCTTTGTGGAGGGGAATAACTGTAGTTGTTCTCCATTCCGCAGGAACAAAGCCTGTGGTTAGGCTATGACTGAAAAGGGTACTTAGTGGTGATACTAGTTAAATCCAAGTAGTCCCTTTAGGGTTCACCAAGTGGTGCCCTTTGCAGTTAATGGCTTATATACACAAGCACACACACACACACACACATATATATATATATATATATATATATATATATATATATATATATATATATATAAATAAACTGTATATGTATATATGTATATAAATATATATGTGTGTGTGTGTGTGTATATATATGGGTCTACTTTTTCTTATCAAAAGCTCATGCTTTCGAAAAGGAAAAGTATGAACCCATTTACGTGAAAGTGCACTTTCTCAACTACCAGTTCACCAAATCGGTAATATTAAAAAAAACAAAAACACTACAGCACCAAAGTATGCTACAGTGGGGATAAGGGACTATACCTGTTTCCCCACTGTAGTGCGATCTTGGAGATAGTATATATAAAGTATCAGGTGTGTGAGGGGGTGCAGGGGGGCTTGCCCCCCTACAAAAATGATTTTGTAGTGTTTTTTTTTTTTATTATTACCGGTTCAGTGAACCGGTAGTTGCGAAAGTGCACTTTTGTTTAAATGCAGTTTCACGTAAATGAATTTGTACTTTACCTTTTCGAAAGCATGAGCTTTCGATAAGAAAAAGTAGACAGACACACACATACACACACACACACACATATATATATATATATATATATATATATATATATATTTACTTCTGAATTTTGATCTTTCAAAATGTCAACTTTCTTATGATTGAGACAATAAGATCGAAGTTTTGAAACTTAAGTTAAAAAAATAAAAACAAAATTTTTTGTTTATGTTTTTGCAGGGGGGCAAGCTCCCCTGTACCCCCACCCTCTGTAATTAAATATACCAACTCCGAGATTGCACTACAGTGAGAATAACTGTAAATATAGCACACCTCTCAACTGTCCCTGATTTTGACTCAAATTTTAACTCTGTCCCTCTTAATCCCTCCTAAAACTAGTGACTTTTGGAGGAAAGGTAGTGAATTATACTTAATGAATAATGACAATAATTAAGAGTTATAAACTTCTTTTACTTCAGAAAATGTATATTAATTCATATGCTCTGATTCTGTCAATGTTTCAAGTTAATAACACTAATATTTTAAAGGTGTCCCTGATTTTTCCTGGACTTGTCCCTGATTCTGTTGAAATTTGTCTCCAATTGGTTGAGAGGTCTGCGTTCCACTATATAAGGCAATCTCCATTTAAACGGTTCGACATATATATATATATATATATATATATATATATATATATAGATATAGATATATATGTATGTATATATATATATATATATATATATATATATAGACATATATATATATATATATATATATATATATATATATATATATATAATAAGTAATCACCTTCAGAGTTGACCATCATACCATCTAACATTATTGTTTATGTATTTACCTCACTGTTAAAGATAAAAGTTTTTTCACTGCATCAATATCATGCATTACTGTATACCTGCAAATCAAAAAATGAATTGAACAGCATGCAACAACAGCAATAGAAAATCTCTACTAAACATGAAGCCACCATTGACTCAAAAGTAGAGGTTGATTCAAAAGACTCAAGCATCCCGCAAATTCCATTACATACTAAGCAGCCAATCACTTTTAAAAACACATGTACTAAACACATCTATTGATACACACTGTACCAAAATGTTTTTATGGGGGAAAAAGCTTTTCCCCATACCCCTTCCAAGCCGTGTGTGTGTGTGTGTGTGTGTGTGTGTGTGTGTGTGTGTGTGTGTGTGTGTGTGTGTGTGTGTGTGTGTGTGTGTGTGTGTTCATATTATCAAAACTACCTTTATTAATTAAACCGTCACCTAACATATGCAGTAGTCGAACACAGCAGCTTTGATTTCAGAAATAATTGACAAATATAGCCAATGACAAAAATGTGTAGCAAATTGTGTAGTTGACGACTGCATACTCACACATACAGACACACACATTTATGTTTGTATATTTATAAATAAATAAATACATTTATGTATTGAGTCACAACATTCAAGCTTCTTGAAGGTCAGTAGGTCATAAGCTTGACAATTACACATAAAATGCTAACTCTCAAGTAACTTTCCTAATACACACATGAAGAAGCAGATACACCCCAAATGGCAGATTGTCAAGATCAGGTAACTTGTTTGGCTTTATTTTCTTAATTGCTTGAATAAATTCTTTATTAAATAATGATTCTAGGACTGCAGCTAAGTATGGGGTAGGGAGGAGCAGAGAAAGATTATTTGTCAGAAATTTTACTCCACCAGTTACTGTTTACCATAAGCTTACAACTCATGACCTTTTGATGAACTTTGAAGAATACGGACAGAATATCAGTGATACAATGTTTCAACCACCCCAACACCTAGAAACAGGATATCTGAAATAGGGCATGTCACGAAAGGAGATACTGCCAGCCCAGCTATCTGGAATTTTGTAAATAATTATATATAATTTGTGAATATCAAGATTCATATGCTTGTGTTACAAATGTATTAGAACTGCATGTCATATGAGATGGTTTGTGTAGACATGTGCCGAAGAGGTATTTTACAAAGTACTTAGCTTGAAAATGTAACCACAGTATACCCTACTGGAAAAGTACAGAAATGTACATATACTATTGTAACTGTTTAGATTTATATATTTTAACAATGGAAACTGGAACACAAGAAGTTAACCTCAAAAAATAGCTGAAATTAAATTATTTTATGGCCACGCAATAAAAGGATGTTATCTTTCAGTTTCAATGCAGTAACAGACACAATGTCTATAACTAGAAGTTTTTTGTATTGTTTTAGAAGTGTTTATTGTTTTATTACTTCCAGGATCTGCCTTAGATCTAAGAAAAGCCCTTGTTTATGTATTTTTACAGGTTGATGCTAAATGCTACCAGCTGGATCAGTGGTTGTTTTTCACCTGGGATAGAGTCAGATGACAAGAAGTGATATCATTGTGCAAGCTATCCCAGCAATAATATTTGAGATATTAATTTAAGAACTCCCTGAGAGAGACTGAGTATTCTGTATTTTGTCTTTGACCTGACAGCATCAGCTGGAAGACCCATTCACCACACATCTGACTTGCTCTATAAGTAAATATAGGAAATAGTATAATTCTCATAGATACAGTCAGGAGTATAGCAAAGCTTAATTTAGATGTTTTTCTTTATTTATTAGAGACTGTCCTGCAATGCTGTTTTAAATATTTCCTGTGATTTTAAACTTTGATGTTACTGTGATTATATACTGAGCATATTCTTGTTCTTTTATTAACTTTCTTTCGGCTTTTTCCCTGTGAGGGGTCGCCACAGTGGAACTCCGGTCCGGTAATGATTGGCAGTAGAGTTTTTACAAAATGACGAGGTGCCAGCTCAACGCCCAACCTTCAACGAAGGCAAGCTCATTTACGCACGCATATCTTTCGAACGCTACCCAACCACGGGGAGGACATGCAGACTCCACACAGGAGGCACTCCTAAGCCAAGCCGAGAATCGAACGGGAGAACCTCTTGCTGTGAGGTAACAACATTTTATTAATTATTATTAAACATATTTAAACCTTTCATTGTGGCTGATATTTGTGAGACTTATTTAAGTTCTGAGAGTACTTGCATATTTATTTGGGGACGCTATGTAGGCCACTCCTAATAGCCTTGCTCTTGGTCAAACTACCATTTGTATTGATAGTAACATTACATAGTAAGATTGGGAACCATTTGTTAAGGGCCTTAAAGTAGCTGATAAGGAGTTGGCTGGTGGCAGTAATAATTACCTTATACTATGGACAGAAGGGGCATAGCTAGTAAACCGTGTGTGTGTGTAAATCAAACCACAAAGTGTGTGTGTCAGCTACTTGGGCAGGGACACGAAGCACTGGTTGAAGAGAGAGGGTGTTGCAGGCCTTGGCTTGGCCACTCAGCTGAGATCTCAATGCTATAGCTGTGCCAATGGGGAGTCTTATTGGTGATCTAGAGAAAGAGGGAGAAACCAGCCCCAGACTGACTGTGATCTGTGTGTGCTCTTAAGGGAAATTGCACTTGATGCAAAGGGCTGCTTCTGGAAATACTGTGTGTGTAACTTGTCATCCTCCCAGTGTACTTCCCCCACTGGTGCTAGTGGTGAGGATTGAGACTCCTTGATTACTGGTCCAGTGGTTGGACATCACATGGTGCCTGCTATGCGAATGGACTGTGTTTTAATTTGTCTCATGATACCTATGGTATAAAGTTCAGAAGGACATAATCTTTGTCATTGCCTTGCATTTTGTGGACTGATATCAAGACTCACAATGCAGAAACCTGTAAAACATGTTCCATTTGTAGTGATCAGTGGTAGAATTTACAAAGTGCACTTTCTTAAACTCTAGCTGGGTCACAGGCCAGTCTGGAATCCCTTCAATTTAATTTGGAATGTTAGAAGGCACTGTATCTTTAAGGATCCTTGAACCAATACCAGCATTGACACAAGATAAAGATGTTTCATCCCTATGAGTTAATATAAAGCAAGACAAGTATGCATGGTCTGAAAAAAGAGGCACTGAGTTTAATGCATAAAATGTATTTCTTTCCTTTGATCTCAGATTAATCAGATGCTCCATGTAGTTTAGCAAGCGACTATCAGTTGGAATGATGAGTGAATGCCACCCTCTTAGTGATTAGGGAGCCCAATTATGAAACTGCCCAAATGCATTGCCACATTTTAGCTGCAAGTTCAAAAGGTGTTTGGTTCACTCAGTGATACTATCCACTGAAGGGGAATCAAACATTAAACACACCAACTACCGGGACATGGCAGTTTGTAAAATCCACAGATATGAACTTATTTCCTCCACTAGAGCTCTAGAATGTTACAATGTAAGTTCCAGTTGTACTCTCTGCTTTTTGACAAGTTTTTAACACAGTCAAAACAAATGATCATATCCCTAAAACCACAAATGTTACTAAAAAGTGTAGATAGCAAATTATTCAGCACAAACCCATCTTTACAGATACAGCATTCATCAGATTCTAGACCTTAAAATGAATTTTAAAAGTCATAGTAAATACAGGTAAATATTAAATGTGTTGTTGTCAGTCTCACCTTTATTCTCACTGATTGGTCAGATCCGATGTGTTGGATCCATCTCGGCCTTTACAAAAGCTCGAGGACATCAGCAAAACTCTTGCTCACCCTTCCCTACCCATAATGCAGTTTTTCAACTTCTTCAGATCTCATTTGCCGCACTGTGAGAAGGATCTTCTATCAAGCTCTGGGCTAAGTTTTTTTATATCTTTTGCTACTGTTTACTACTTTCCGCATCTTTAGTTTTATTATTATCTTGCTAACTTTTAGTTAAAAGTTCTTCATCTTTTAGTATCTTCAATATTAAGTGTAAGCTTTTCCTTTTAGTGTTTCTCCTTTCCATTAGCATCTGTTTAAGTTAGAGGACGTCTAATTTATACCTGTTTAAGTTAGAGGGTATTCTTTTACCTTTTTTCCTTCAACTTTATTTGTTAGTAGTACTGGTAGTTGTTTCTTCCTCTTCCTTTCCAGTTGCCATCCATTTTAGTTAGAGGATGGTAACCAAGTTCATTTAAGTTTGAGGACTTATCCCTCCCTCCCTCCTGTTGTTGTTATTTAAAAAACAGAGGTCTTTCTTTCTGTATATTTAATTAGTGTGCTGTGCTTCTTTTTTGTAAACCTGTATGTCCCCAAAAGAAGGCAAGCCCTTGAGATTCAAAAAATATGAGAAATGTAGTAAAAGATGCCTCTCAGTGATTCACATACTTTGTGTATATTGTTTGAGGCCTTTTCATCTACAGGGGTCCTGTTCCATATGCCACGCTTTCAACCAGAGGGCACTTATGGAATGGAAAAATAATTTGATTTTGAAAAGATTATTAAAACCCTCATTTTCTGAGGCTATTTCTGGTGATCCCTCCTCTCCAAAAACAGATAAGTCCTAGATAGTGGGAAAATGTCCTTCTCCATCTCCAAAATCTTTATCAGAGCTGAAAACCAAACTGCTGAAAGTGTCTGCTCTGACATTACGTACAGAGCAGACAGCAACCTCTGGTGCAGGGACTTCATTGGAGCAGACAGAATCTTTGGCTGTGAAATTTTGTATTGATTCTTCGGCTCTGAAAGACACATTAGCTGTCAAGTACCATTATTGGAGCTGATCCCCATCCTTGGAGCTGATTACTTCTTGGATCCCTTCACCATTCTTGAACAGATCTAGATCTTCAACATTGTCTACCAGACCAACTAGGAGTACCTCAGACGAAGATGTGGATGGGGTGATGCAGAGGCTTCTCAAGACACCTGCCTTGGCCAAGCTTCTTTTGGATCTGAGCCCAAAGGAGTCAGATCAGTCTCATCTTCTCTCTTCGGCACCTACTCCTCCTCTGATCCGACCTTCAGTTTTGGAGTTGGAAAACTCCGATATTATGTTGGTGTCTGTATTGGGTTCAGGGCATCTTGGCTCCACAGATCTGCTGTCTTCCCAGAGCATCTCCCTCCAGTCAGAGCAGGAGACCTCTGGGAGCCGACACTTACTGGTTGGGTCCTCTGAGGCAGCTTGGATCTCCTTGAATATGACCCTGTCTCTTGGGGCCTCAGCTTGGATGGGTACAGCTCCCACCTCATCTTTGGAACTTCTGTATTCTGCTCTGCAGGCTCCTTTTTCCCAGATATCAACATTGTCAGGTCCAGGGAGTTCTTTGGAGCAAGGGCAGAGTGCTTTCAAACTTATGAGGAGGGTGATGATTGTTTCCCAGTCTCAGGCTCAGTCCTCCTCAGAGCTTACTCCCTTGTCAGTGCAGGTGTCTTTACCTCCTCACCCCCATCTACAGGACTGCAGAGATCCCAGGCCTCAGGATGTTCTCCAGAAGACTCCCCCTCTTTCGAAACTTCTCCAGACTACCCCATTGAAGAAGTCCCTCAGAAGAGATCATGCAATAGGAAGCATCTAGACTCCCCAGAGGAGTCCCATCACTTCAGATACCAACCTCGATGAAGCAGAAGGGTCCTCAAGGTCTACTCCTGAGGACATCTCCTTTGGAGACATCCTAGAAATTTTGAAACAGAGAGGTGACTGGTAGTCCTCATCCCCTTCAGCCAAGGAGTTGGTACACCTGAAGGTCTTCAAAATTCACCCTTCAACCTCTAGGGTTACACCACCTTACGACAAGCTTATTCAGTTAATCTGTCGGAAGACCTGGGAGACCCCAGATTCCATAGAACCCCCTCCTAGGAGGCCAAACAAGTATATTACAGCCCCCAAGGAACAAGCCTTCCTTACAAAATGTGTAGCAGTTGATGCCATGGTCTTGGCGGCTGCCACAAAAAAGGAACTTTCTGAGACCAGTTCCTCTATCCATCCTCCTAATAAGGATTCCAGGACCATGAATAGGTATGGGAAGTATGTCTTCTCATCAGCAACTTTTACATTATGATCACTGAATTATCTCAGTCGTTCCACTAGACTTCAGAGGGACCTGTTGAAAGAACTATCATACTCCCTCTTTTTTAATTTCTCCAAATATTTTGGGTTTCTAATATCATGTTGGGAATGGACCAAGTCCTAAGTCAAAATATGACTAAGTTCATGAAATTAGTATTGCTTCAATCTTTGATGTCAGCCAGAAGTGCTCTTCACAGCACCCACAAAGTGCCCAGTAATGACTCCTCCAGGAATTCGTATGGTTACATGTATTGGTAACATATCTAAATATGATTGTAAATTCTTTTTTATAAGACCCATTGCTCCTACTACTATTGGAACTATCTGGGTATATTTCTTCCACATTGCTCTGATTTCTGCCTGCAGATCCTGATATTTTATGACTTTGTGTCTCTCTGTATGCAAGACACTGTAGTCACTAGGTGTGGTGATTTCAGTCATCAATGCTACTTTTTTCTTCTTTTCTTGGACCACTATATCTGGTTTTCTAGCATCTTTCTTTTGAACTGTGGGTAATGGATGATCCCATGTGATGTAAACTTCATTTTCTATGATGCTTTGTGGCTCATGTTTCCAGTGTTTTTCAGCCACTTCAGTACCATAATGTTTGCACAAGTCCCAATGCAACAGTCTTGCCACATTATTTATGCCTTTCAGTATACAGTCCTTCTGCCATTACTATGTCACAACCAGCAACGAGGTATGCAGCTTTCCAGTTCTGTTTTACAAAACCTACATTTGTCTGTTTCTCCCATGTGGTCAATGGATGTTGTAAACCAGCATGTACATAGCCCACTATCTTGTACCATCAATATTAACCTTTCATCTCGTGGTTTGAATTCTCTTCTCTTCTCTTCTCCTTAACCATTTCTGTGTTTGTTCCTGATCAACATGAGGTTTTTCCAGAAGTTTTCTATATTTGCAAATATATTTATGCTTTTTCCACATTTCTTGCTTTCTCAGCTGGTTCTTCACCTTATATTCTTTCTTTTGTTTTTTGGCACATTCGGTGTGATTTCTATCTACTTGTGGTTTGATTTTCATTCCTGCTTCACGACGATATGCTTCTGCTAGATTAAGCAGAGAAGTCATCTTAGATTTATTCTCCTAATGCTTCAAAACTTTCACTACATTTAGGTCTTGTGAGGTCAGCAGATATGTGAGGGGTCCCATGATTGCAGATCTATACATGTAATCAATTTCAAGGAGGCCCATCCCTCCTTTGGAATGGGGAATATATAATATTGGTATCCAATGATTTTTATAAATCATTTGGCTAGCATGAAGCATCCTTCTTGTTTTCCTATCTAATCTATCCAACATGTTTTTGGGCCAGTCAATCACTCCAAAACTTTAAGTTAGGACAGGAAAAGCAAATTGGTTTATAGCTTGGATTTTGTTCCTAGATGTTAATGCTGTTTTCAGGATTCATTTACGTTTTCTAAAGTATTCCTTACTACATTTTATTTGCATTTGTTCATGTTTTATTGTTGATCCTTCATCAATTCCCAAATATTTGCACACTCCCTCTTGCTCAAGTTTTTTTATATCACATTCGTATCCTGAATTGATGTTTTCTTGGTGCTGCAGTCTTCTTGCTTTAAAGGTTGCTTTTTTCACATTTATCAAGACCAAATGACATTCTTATATCATCTGAAAAGGTTTTGACAACTTGCAGTTTTGGTTTCTGTTCCTCATCTGATGAGCTATACAGTTTTAAAATCATCAACAAAGAGAAGACGAGAAGTCTTTACACTTTGTTGTTTTCTAGAAGCCAAATTATAGCCATGGCATAAGCTGTTAAATAGGATCTATATCATGTTATCGAAAAATAAAAATGTCGAACGGCACAAAAGAGAAAGTGCCGAAATGTCGAGGGTCCATGTTTAAGATCACAGTACAGTGAAGATTGGGATATTTGCCTTTTCTTCACTGTAGTGCGATCTTGGAGTTGGAATATATATTTAACAGGGGTTTACCGAATTCAAGTTTCTGCATTTTCGCTCTTGTGAGTGTTCAACATTTTGCATCTTTGATGTTATGATATAGACACATTAAGTAGACAGCTTAATGGGTTAAAGGCAAGGCAGAATAGCAGTGGTGACAAAAAGTCATCTTATCCCTCTTTTAATTTTTATCCCTGGGATAATAATTTGCCCTTTATTATGCCTTAATTGCAGAGTGGTCTGCCATTGTTTCATGGTCACTGTAATGTAGTGTAGGGTGTATCTTATACATTTTTAATCACTCTTTTATCCATGAATGTGGGATACTATCAAATGCTTTTTTGTAGTCAAGTCCATGGCATACTTAAGAGTCTTCCCCTTTTTACAGTTTTTATAACCGGTGTTAGGCACCAGCAAACCCTGGGGTCCCCCAACCATAGCAAGTTATCTTATCTTGATATTTTGTAGCATGGCTGTCAAACCAACAAAAGCTAGTACAGCAATATTGTGTACTTAATAAACCAGCTGGGTAATGACTCTTATTTATATCCACTGTAAAATTCAAAGAAATTTCTAGTTATAGTAATAGTGTTTTATCAAGCAACAGACTTCACAATTCCAATATTTTTACCACTGACATAGTGCCCTAGCTTAGTTAAACCCTGCTAGTAGACATTCACTCCACTAAAACTAACAACATAGCCAGCTTTAGTACTTGAATTACCCGTGGCTGCAAGGGGCCCCTTAATCATTCTTGACTGTGTGGAGGCCCCACAAAAGCTGCTGCTGGTTGAGGAAAATGAGGAGACAAATATATTAATTTTCTGATTATGCTCTGCAACTTGAACAGAGCTGTGATATGACCCTGTTAGGATAAAGCTGATAATGAACATAAACAAGGTAATCACTAGAGAGATCAGTAGCCCAGAGTGATTGATCTCCATGCAAACCTTGAATTTTAAGAAAATATGATGCTTCTGATCTTCTCTGATAGTTTTCTCTTTCAGGAAATTCTATAAACAGTGGCAGAACACCAGATACTACAACTTTCAACTTCTTTGCAGAATAATTCAGTGCAAAACCAATAATAGCAGAATAAAGGATCAAAATCAGGAACAAATATTAAATATTACTATAATTTAATTAAAAAGTTAATACTATAGCACCTTTTTGCATCAAATGCCTTTTTGGACAATAAGTATCAAAACGTTTTACAAAGGACAGAGCAAAATTATGAGAAAAATCAGAGAAGGTCTGTAAAATCAGGGACAGTGACAGGTTTGCATTATTCCTCAGTGAGGTAAATAAAAGTGACTTTTACCCCTGCTGCTGTTTGACAACTGCTAAACAGCAGTCATTGATCTGGTGTGCTAAAACCAGTGTTGCACAATGTATTGGTGTTTGCTGAAATAAGTGCAAAATTAGTATTGCTATGGTGTGTGTGTGTGTGTGTGTGCGCGCGTGTGCGTGTGTGTGTTATATCTGTGCACACAACCAGGGCACATACAAGTAAGTATATTTCAAAATGAATGCATACAATATATGATAAAACATTCAGACACTTAGCTCTTCTAAGAGTCTAGGAACCCCCACACCAAATAAATGTATAACTGGATACTGGGGGGGGTCCCTTAACCATCCTTGACTATGTGAGTGGCCACACAAAAGCTGTTGCTGTTTGGGGAAAATGAGGAGGAAAAAATGTATTAACTCTCTGATTACTTTCTTTAACCTGAACAGGGCTGAGATATGACCCTGTTAGGATAAAGCTGATAATGGCCTCTGCTCTCAACTGCACCCATTCTAAAACCTGCTCTGCTCAGATGTGTGTGTACAGAAAGCTGCTGTATGTTATGAAGTGGGGGGTTGTGTCATTATTACTTCTTTAATTTTCATCAAGTCAAACCTTAAAGGTGTGCACATGAGGTTATTATAGCTTGTGTTTGGGCTGAGAACAGTGTGTTCATTGTTTCTTTTACTTTTCTCACAGACCTCAGAGGTGTACAAAGGTTATTATAGCTTGTGCAGGGGCAATGTACTGTCTAGGACCAACAAAGCAGAATACATTATTGTACATTTTTTTTTCACTTTCCTTACAATCAAACTTAAGGCATGTATACAGGTAGCTGCCTTTGAGAGTTTGGGTTGAGAAGCGAGGAGGCATGTTATGTATATGTATGTCAGTGGTCACTTGAAACACATGACTGTGACAGTTTGAACATTTGCTTTTATCCCAGTCTAACACCAGAGGGATGCATTGATAGTCTTTTTTTTTTTTTTTTGGGGGGGGGGGCAGGCAGTTCCCTGATAGGGACTGTGTATCCAGACAACAACTGGCTTGTTAGTTTATTGTGAGCTACTATTTTGTCTTCTTTCAACAGTAAGCGTTAGGTACAACTTATGTCTTCCTTGCAAAAAAAACATAAGGCTGCAGTTTTTTTCTTACTCATGTTTGTTTAGGTCACCACTGGATTAAAAGGCTGGGAAAATTCTGTAAAATACATCCCAGAGCATCTATAACCCAATGACTTCTTGGTCCTGGCTTGAGTTATTTCCTAACTGGTTATTACTGCACTGCCTTGGTCAGGAAAGGCGAGTTGAAAGGATACAAAGAAAATAAAGTTGAACAGCAATACAATTTATTTCCATAATTGATTTCTATTCAAGCCATCATTGGATGAAAAGGTTGTTTGAAAAAAACAAACTTTGAAATGCACTTCAGAGGACATAGGAAGTTATGGCTTCTTGACAAAGCTGAAGAGTAAAGCAAATGTGAGAAGGGAAGAAAAATAAGGTGCATAGTATAGGAAGTCCAATATGGGGGGAAACTGGGGAAGACTGGAGGGTGTGTGTGTGTGTGTGTGTGTGTGTGTGTGCTGAACAGTAGGCTTAGGGTGCCATTTCTTCTAAGTCCAGACCTATACATAGAGTTGCTGCAATGTATCCTTGTTGCAACTAAATGCCAGTAACTGTAAATGCCCCTTTATGAGATGGGCCAACATAGAGTGGTACATAGGCCTATAGTAACGTAAGAGCATTGTAGCTACAGGTCAGTCTGTGCTTACTACTCCTAAAAGTTTACAGCATGAAGTAAAAGGTTGCATATGAGGGGTGGTAGTCAGAGAGTGATACACAGAGTGGAAATGTCTAGGGGCCCCTGACTTGACGTCTGCTGGAGGCCACCAAAATTCTAACACCAGCCCTGACAGTTCTCCACTATGACTTTATTTAACAACAAATGATCCTTTGTTCCATATGACTTTCTTTTACTGCCCTTTATTTCTATTGCCATAATTGAGTTTTCTTCTAAATGACTATAAACTCTTCATCAATTCCAGCGTATAGTTTATATGTCGTCAGAAGGCAGGTTATTGGTCTAAAATTTTTAGGGTAGCTTGCAGGTACACTGTTATGTAGGAGCATTGTTTTTCCTGTTGTTAGCCAGGTTACTGTCCGTTCAGGGTGCGCATATAAATAGTTCTTACTCATGGCTAAATCTTCGTGCAAAGATGTTAATACTTTTAACCAGACATTAGGTATTGCATCTAGGCCTGTTTGTTTTTTTCAATTAGAGGTTTTTCTTAACTTTGTTTCAATCTCTCTGGCTGTTACTTCATCACATTTCATATTGTGTACCTTTAAACTTCTTATTCTTTCTTTTACTTCTTCTGTCCATTTAGCATCTTTATTTTCCACAGGATCGTCATAGATACTTCTCCAAAATGTATCTATTTCTTACTTTTTTGATGGTCTTTCAAGTCCTTCTACCTTGTTTCCCAATTCTCTATAAAACTTTTTTGGGTCATCAATAAATTGCTTATTTTGTACTTTTCCTTTATATTTATCTGTGCATCTCCTAAGTTTTTCCATCTGTGTTGAGATTTTTAGTTTATTTGTGATAGTGCATGAAAAATCCTGAACTGTTCTAATACTGCGCATTGCTTTTATTATGTCTATCTTTCTAAGTATTTTTGTTGATCTGTTCTCTCTTCAAGCAGTGACACTTCTTGTCTTAGTTGCTTTATAGTTTTCTCAATTTGATACTTCCATGATGGTATTCCATTTCTCCCCTCTCTCCTCACTACCCCGTGTTCTTGTGGTACAGCTTTATCAGTTATTAATTTAGCTGCAAAGTAATATATCCTGTTTACTTCTGTTATATCACATGGATCTCTACGGACAGTCCTAATTACTGTCTTCATTTGTTTTATCAAACGTCTTACTTTTTGAGTTTTATTGACCTTCTGCAGTCTGTTTCTTTCATTGATCTTTATATGTCTATCTATCTCTATTAAGTCAAGAAACTCTTCTCTTTAGCTTGTTTTCTTCTAAACTGAGGGCACATTTTTTGTTTTCCATTTCCTGTGGGCATTCTATAGAAAGTTCTATTGCATCTTCCTGTGGCACATTCTTTTCAATTTCATCCTGTGCCATCCATTGCTCTGTCATATTGGAACTCACTGGCCTATCACTCCTCAACATTAATTGTGTCAGAGCTTTCACAATTTCCTGTTCCTTCCCTTGCTGTCCAGCTTCAAATGAATGTTTATACTGGTTTCCTGTGGAAGGCTCCAAAATATCTTCATATGGCACCTGACCAATTGCTTCCCATTCCACTGGTTTCCCCTTAATGTTGATGTCCTTTGCTCTATCCTGTTGTGGTGCTTTCTGAATTACATTTTCTACATTGAATCCTTTACTTCACAGGTACTCCATAACCTCAGTTTCTATTTCTTTAACTTATCCATTACTAATCTCCTTTCCTACTTTTCCTTTGTCTTCTTATTTTTTGTATTGTAAAGTTTTCCATATCTGGATTCCTTTGCCTGTATTTCTCTTCAAATATCTTTGGTGCTGCTGTTTTTGTATTGCTTAGTTTTGCTTTCTGCTATGCATATATATTACACCATATTAAATCTTTTTCTTTTCCATGTCCATATTTCTTCTTCAGATGTCTCCTGATCTTCTTGTTTCTTCTTACTTTGGGGACTTGTTTCATCATGCTGTGATGTAACCTCTGTTAGACCTTCTATATCAAATCCTTCGCTTTGCAGGCTCTGCATAACTTCAACTTCTATTTTTTTAACTTCTGCTTTACTAATCTTTCCTACATTCCACCTTTATGATATTTTTTTATTGTGAAATTTTCCACGTCTGGATGCTTTTGGCTATATTTCTCTTCGAATATCTATGGGGCTGCCTTCTATATGTTGATTAATTTGGCTTTTGCCTTTGTATAAATATTGCACCGTATCAAATATCTCTTTCTTTCCTATGTCCATATTTCTTTTTTATACTTTTCAAAAATATCTAGGTTTTGTTGTTTATATTTTTGCACTTCCTCAGATGCTTCTTTTTCCAAATAGATCAAAGTTTCTTCGTCTGTATACTGTTTTCTGTTGTATTAATGACCACAAATATTTATTTGAAGCTTCTGACAGTTTTTCTTGTGGAAGTATTTTTCTTTTCTCTAATTTCTCTCTTAATTTTTTTGTATATCTTGTGTCTGGAAATTCAAGTTTTTTTGCATAATAGTAACAATAGATAATTTCCTTCTTATCCTCAATAGTCCACTCTATCGTCTTTATGGCTCTTCTTTCGCCTATCAGTTTTTCTGATGTTTGTGACTGCTACTTCCTTCCACAAGCCTGGTCTGGCCCCATTGTAGGAATATTTCTGTACTTTGAGGATTCCACACTGTCATTTTTTCCAGTCCTGGCACCAGTGCACCTACCAGGATTGGGTACTTTTATTATCCTGGGTCTTGTGCACTCAGGTATATTTTTTAATTTGTGACCTACTTCTGTCCATGCTGTATGCTATATAAATACAGCCTACATATCAGTGTCACCTTGGTGAGATTTTGTGAAAAACAGGGTCTGCCTCATGAAGGTGCTCACCAAGTCTTGAGGATGAATTCAATTTCAGCACTACTACTCACCTTTGTTATCTCTCCATTCAGACCCCTTTTAACTTCAGCACTACTACTCTCCTTTGCTTGCTGACTTTTCATCTCTCCATTCAGACTCCAGAGTGCTGTAGCTGATGTGGCAGCAGATACACACAGCTTGCTACCCTCAATTCAGTGGTCAACTTGTCCATGAGACTCATTTTATATGCAGCAGATGGAGCGAGTAGGGTGGCGGGTTCAGGCATCTCTATTAGAAGGCAGGCTTGGATGCACCTTTGCAATTTTGTGGAGCCATTTAAGTCTTCCTTCAATGTCTCATCTCTCTTTGGGCCCAAAGTAAAAGAAACGGTAACCTGGTGTGAACAGGAGGGTAAGACATTGTCTGCCACTGGAGTGCATTTTTCCACTCCCACCAGACCATTTCCAAAGGGTCAGAGAGGTAGTGGAAAGATGTGGTTCAGGAAATCACAAATGTCTTACTAGAACAGACAAGGTGGTAGTTCCCTCCAAGGCAGAGGGGGAGAACAATAATGGAAGACACTGCCATCATGACAGAGGAGACCTGCAGAATCAAGGTTCAAGAGAATCCTTCTTTGGCAGGCCCTTTCAGTGATCCTGAACGAGTGCCTGACTGCTCACCTCTGGAGGTGGTCAATGACAGTCACTGCACCTAAAAACCTAGCGAGACATAACCAATGACAAATAGGTGCTGGAAATAATATCCAGGAGTTATATCATTCCCTTCTCTTTTCCTAGTCTCATAAAGCAGTCAGTTCCAGATGTTCCACCCAGTCAAAAGGAACAAACAATGTTAGAAATTCAAAAGTTGCTAAGTAAAAGAGTCATCCAAGAAGTCCCCACAGACCAGAGAAGATCTGGAACTTACTCACGATTCTTTTTAGTTCCAAAGAAAACAGGGGACTGGAGACCAATCTTGGATCTCAGCAAACTAAACAAATCAGTGAAGAAATCCAAATTTCAGATGGTGGCACTGCAGTCAATACTTCCATTCTTAGGAAAAGATAATTGGATGTGCTCTATAGATCTTCAGGATGCATGCTGCCACATTAAAATGGAAAGGTGATCCAGAAGTTTCTTGCACTTCTGACTAGGAGCCAGTCACTTCCAGTTTTGAGCTCTAACCTTTGGTCTCACTACAGCTCCCAGAGTGTTCACCAAATGCATGGCAGTATTGGCATCTCACCTGAGGCATGGAATATTCTGGGTGTTTCCATATCTGGATGACTGGCTCATAACCTCCCCAACCAGGCATCTACTGCTACAAGCTAGAGATTATACACTCCAGCTTTGTTCCTCCCTAAGCATTACCATAAACTATGGCAAGTCTGCTCTAGAGCCATCTCAAAACTTAAATTCTATAGGAGCAGACATATATGCAACCACACTGATGGCAAGACTCCCTCACAACAAGGTGCACGATCTCCATAGCCTTGGAAATACTAACCTTCACCTCTAATAACTATAATCATTATGTAAGTCTTTCTCATATAACAGACATCTGTTGCTCTCCTTATAATTTCTAGTAGGGTAAACAAGATCTGAGGAAGTTGGGGAACTGCATTATGGGTACAGAAGGATGCCAACGAGCTTTGCTGAAGTCCTCAAGCTTTTGTAAAGGCCGAGATGGATCCGACACATTAGATCTGACCCATCAGTGAAAATAAAGGCCAAGATGGACAATACACATGGAATGTTATGGTAAGTCCATAACTTCTTTGTTTGTAATGTTGTATAAACAATTTAACAATACGCCTGTAACTGCTCAAACTACATAAATACTGTCTGTCAGAAGAGTGTTTCTTCATCCAGCTGTGAGCTTTCCTGTGATGTTAAAAAGTTCTGCCTATGTTTCTGGTTGTTGAGATATTTGTAGAAATATGAAAATCCATCTATCTGCTTAGAGGCACTAGACAAAGGTCAAGTGTCATTGCAGTTGTAATGCTCATTTTGTAAGCTTTAATATAAGATCTTTAATATTTTTTTCTTTTTTTTTAATTTTTATTTTATACAGTTGTTGATCTTATAAGCCCAAAGGGCAGAAGTGTCCTATTCAGGGGTGACCAAACTTGTTAAGTGACATGCTCAAAGTCACGCAGGAGACAAATGGAGGACGGAAGAATCAAACCTTAAGCCCTGGGATACAGGTAGCAGCTCTTTAACTGGTTAGAACCTTACTTATCTGTGTTAACTACCATACAGCAATTATTAATGAAAATATGAACAAACAATACTAGATGCCAGGAGGTGAGACCCGGTTCATCCTAAGAAAATGCCTGGAGACATCACTAGGGTTTAATGAGCTTTAAATTCTACAGTAATATAAGGAACTGGAAATCCAGGATATAAGTGAATAAACATGATGAGATAATCACTCCAGATGTTCCCAGATGCCAGTTAATATCCTCCGTCCCTCCCTTGCAAGGAAACCACTCCAAGATGTTAATCTTCACAGCAGATTTAGTTAGTATAGCTACCCAAGCTTTTCTGACATAATATATGATGCATAAGCCACCAGTTTACAAAACAGATCTGAGAGTCTCAGAATTCCATCCAGCAAAACAAAGATGTATTCTGCATGCATACTACATCCAGAGGGTGAGCTCAGCATCTGTCTAAGAAGACATCTAAGCCTCCAGACATATGGTATATAAGCATCCATCCACCACAAAGTAAAGTAAACATTATTTGTGGAAACAATCACACAATCAGATCAACCCAAATACAGATTTCCAGATACATGACACAATAAGGAGCAGCATTCACATGAAAGAACCCTAACTCAGGGACTAATATATCTCAGCATAAAGAGTTACCAACAGCACAAATCATTGATCTCAAAATCATTGATACCAATACATCGATTACAATAACAGTGAGCCACAAAGAATTTAAAAATAAATAAAACAAATGTTTTTTGCAGGGGACCAAGCACCCCTGCACCCCCACACCCCCTGCTAATTATATATTCCAACTTGAAGATTATAGTACATCCCCCATCAATGTAAACACTTCTCAATAGAAATATATGCACCTGTATATATTCAACTCATTCATTCATTTGCTGATTACCTGCTTAATCCAGTAGAAGGCTATGGGAGAGTCAAAACATAAATCAGCATTCAATGAACACAAGGGATAGAAACTCATGCAAAATGGGTTACCACACATTGACAATGACATTGTAGGATGTGCACACACACACACACACACACACACACACACACAATGTCCACATTGAGAGAACGCATGTGCCAAATGTTTTGGATGTGGGGGAAACTGGAGCAGACAGAACAAAAAAAAAACATGTGGACACAAACAGGACAGGCAGACTCCACAGAAAAGGCACCCAGGTTGAGAACAGAACTATAGAACTAACTGGTGTGAGAGCAATACTAACTGATGAGCCACTGTGCTGCTTCCATCTGTCTGTTGTCTGCACAAAGAAAATAGAGTGTTAATCGTATGGGAACATTTAGCTAAAAGGAAGTGGTCATAGCAGAGTTCTCAAAATAGCATGATACAAGATAGTTCTTAGAAAATATGCAGCTTTTCAAGAAAGCCATGCTATAGAATTACCTGCTTTGCATATGACAGAAAATCACAGCTGTATGTACTCACGTAGAAAGCATCTGTTAAGGGATAGTCTTGCTTCATGACCCTTAATAAAAAATGCACAAAGCTGATCATCCTTGCGTACCTACTGATTCCTGTCAACATAATACCTAAGCTATGGGGACATGATAAAATTAAGTATTTAGGCATATGAATTAAAAATGATTCATTTATGGCAGCTAAGGATATGTGGGAAGAGACTAAACAAAAGATAATATAAAACCTGAGAAACTGGAAGCTCTTGTCTGTGGATATGGATAGCAAGATACAAGCAGTGAAAATGTTTTTAGTCCCTTTAGTTTTATACACAGGTTAGGCATATGTTTATCAAACAGAGGAGAAATTGTGGACAGTAATTAATAAAGAGTTGAATGATCGTATTTGGGAGAGGAATAAAGCAAGAGTTAAGTGAGATAAACTGATTCATCCAACAGGACAAGGAGGTTTAGGATTACCTGATTTGAAGAGATATTTCAGAGCTACACAATTAAGGCTTTTATATATAACACAAGCAGAAAGGTACAATTCAAACTGGAAAGGGATGATGATGAAGCAGGGAAGTAATTTAAAAAATAAGGAAAGAATGGAATTGTGGGTGTAGATCCTTAAGGAGAGTAACAATAGTCATGCACAATATTATATTCATAAAGTAGCAGAAAGTATACTGAGAACTAAACCAACAAAGGAAAGAAGAAAGGAGATTCTGCTGATAGGAATAACTGCAATTAGAAGTACAGGTAATAGACGAGGGGGCTGGAATTTACTGGAGGAAGCTGGCAAAGGAACTAAAGTATTGGGAACAAATAATTAGAGGGAAAGTTTATAGAGTGGGAAGATGACAAGAAGATATTTGGATTGCCGGCTAGTAATTGCCTTCCCTTTCAGGGACTAATATCAGAATATATAGAAAGAGATAGGATAATCTTAAATGAAAGACCTGCATTGGTTAAGTTTTTAATTGAATCTAGAAAAGACTCTGCTGTTAAAAAGGGAAAATTACTAAGGCATTGAACTAGTTCATTACTTTAAAATTTGAGGTTGATACAGGAGTAGAAATGACACAAGACACCAAGGCTCAAACTTAATTTATTAAGCAAAACTTTTCTAAATAAACAGTAAAGCTAATACTAAATAAACAGAAAAACTAATAGATCTTGTACTTACAAGCATATGCATAGACAAAATTATGTTTGCCACTGATAGGGAAATTTTAATCCTATCCAGTGCAGCTATCTGTTCAGTCAAGGCAAGGCCGACACTGGCGAAATGTCTCTAAGCTCAGTTTAGGCTGGTGCTGTGATCAAATCCGGATGCTGATTTTCATGTTAGCCTTTGAGCTTTTATAGTTTTCATGAGTTGATGGAATATTGTAGAAAGATCTGACATTACAGGCTCATCATGAGTTGATGGAATATTTTAGAAAATTACAGATCATTTCCTAAGTTGTAAACAAGCCTCGTAATGTCTGGTCTTGTGCCCTACTTCCCTTTTTCAAAGAACAGTTAGCTCGCAATCTTGTGATATAGTTCCTCTTTGAAATCCCCACATTCTGGTAAACATCTTTTAAGCTGATAAACAACTTATAGGTTAACAAAAGTTTAGTAATACCAGTAATCAGTGAGCAAGGCCTGCTCTTAAGCATATTGTATTTTTACAATATTAGTAGCATATAGTGAGGTAGTGGAATATCAAGAGCTAGCAATAATCAATCTAACAATAATTAAACATACACAGTGATATGTGGCTTGAGGCATAGCAAAAACTGGTAGACTGTGTGGATCCGTCACAGGCCACCCCTTGCATTGAGCAACGTACGCTGTGTATCCCTTATAATGGTTAAAACTGACAACATCAGTTTGTACCTTTTTATTACTTTACAATAAATGCAGCATGATATTATGCAAAATAACATAGAAATTATTGTGGTCAAAAGTAAAGGATGCAATAACAAATTAAACCACACTAAAGCCTTAGATGACCACATAAAAATATTATACCAATGCGAAACAGTTATATTCTGTATTTCATTTGCAATTTTTACAATGGTACCTTTATTTTTAATTATTTTAATTACTGTTTGATGCACATCATTTAGTGTTTGATTTAGAAGTTGCAACACTGTTTGTCCTTTCTGCTTAATTTGTTGAAAGTCCGAGTGGACTAGAGATGGCCATTTAAAAGTGTGTAATGGTTTTATGCTTGCATTAAATGTGACGTTTATCCATTTAGTCAGTCTAATCAATTTTCCAGTACAAAAATCAATAATTGCATGGATATTACTTTTACAGTATGCTCTACCAGTTGTGATTATTTCATTACTTCAGGCTAATTTACAGGAGGATATTACACAAACAGTGGTATTATTTAGCTGGTAGATGTTTGTATTATTTACTACATACCTGTGCCAGGTGCATTTTCCAGTTTCATTATGTAAGCATGGGTGAGGCTTTCTTTTTACCATTATGCATACCCACCCCTGGGGCCAGGTTTCACAACCTGACACATTAACGGGTACATTATTATGATTAATCAAAGTAGATTTAATTTTAGGTACCCACCAATTATTTTTAAATTGCAAGGGCAATGTAACAAATGGACAGACCTGCTTTGTCCCTTTTTTACTAGCAAGATAGCCAAAAATCAGTATATAAGACTTATTTTTACATGCAAAATTTATTGGCTTTAACCAATGATACAGTTGCAGTTCCTTCTGCCAATGGGCTGCCTTCTTAGCCCCCCAAGTTTGAGTGAATTGCAGATATTGCTGGTTGGCAGCCAACTGAGATAAGATACAAAAAGTTTGATTTACTTCTGTTGTGAGGTTATTTAAAATCTGTTTTGTATATGTATTTGTATCTTTAATCCACTTCCACAAGACAGTTTGAGTTAAAATACCATTTACGTTTTTTTGTCCCAGCTCGGGATTATGGTCTGCTAGTAGCTTAAAGGCCATATTTAGGTCAGTGCCCAAACGGCTTAATTTGCTACGTAGGGTATCTATATTTACACTGTTTAGGAATTTTGTCCCTGTTCTAACTGCACTTAGTGCAGTACCAAGAATACCTGTGACATTACGTTTACTTCTTTTATATTTGTAATGTCTGTATTTGATATGCAAAGAATTAACCGGCCATAATTGTACAATTTTACAATGTGGATACCTGGTGGTAATATTAACTGCTGACATGTTAACTATCATTTTTATACATTGTATAACTTTAGCACTACTTACAGTTTTACATTCTCTGGTATATTTTACCACATGTTCCAAACCATTAAATACAGTTGAACTATTGTTCATGGCATATATCTCCAAATTTGGAGATAGGGTTTTCGCGGTGTCATTTTCCCTTTGAAATTCAGCTATGCAGGAGGAATTTAATGGAGACTTGGCTAAAGGAAATCTTGACTCATTTAGCCTTTAGTACAGACCTCCAAAAGGGTTGGAAACACATTTTTCAGGATGTCTGTCACAGTTCAGTCTGCATACAGTTGTAATGTTTTTTGTTTGAGTGATGTTTCAAGTTAAGGCAGGCTTGGGTGTCAATGCATATAGATGGTCTTCCAATTTTTAATAAAAGTCACAGTTAGCTGTTAAATTTGCAACATCTTCCCCTTCGAATAGAGGGATAGGATCAAGACAGTTATATTGCCCATTTAAGTGTTGCCGTTGGAAAGGGTTGACTCCTTCCCAAACAGTGGCAATAATGTATGGAGAGGAAAGTACAATGGTTGTTTAGCAGAATCAAGTAATACTAAAACAGTATCACCAGGTCCATTACAAATTACAGTCCCATGTTCATTTGGCTGATTGGGTGTGGTCACTATAACTTTTGTTCCAAGCCATTTGCTTGGTTTAGTATTACAGTTTTGTAGTAAAATAACAGCATCTTGATGCATACAAATTTTTACTAAAGGTTGTCCTTTCTGAATTATTTGTGTCTTGTTATCTAAATTGATAGCCTTCACTATCACTTCTCGTTTTGGCTCCCATAATGCAAAAACCTCCCAACTTTCTCCTAATAGCCCTTTTTGCCCCCAGTGCCAATTTTTTGGGAGAAAGAGTTTCTAACCTGTCTCAACTAATACTATATTTTGTGCTGGCACTCTTTGTTCAGTCAATGCACATAGCCAGCATCGAGTTTGATCAGTATTTGTTAAAAAAGGGTATATGGCATTCGGATTCAGCTTTTCTATTTTCAAAACACAGCAGTTGGACCGAATGTTATTTATATGCATTTGCAAGGGAGTTCCTTGATGCTTCCGAGGTCTATTATTCAGCTGACTCACAGCTAATTCTAATACCTTTGCCCAGCCGCGTAACGTTCCATTATTCGTGTTCTTTTGAATTTGTTCTTTAAGGAGCCCATTATACCTTTTAATTAAACCAGCAGCTTGGGGATGATATGGGATATGCAGCACCCATTGAACTCCATTTTTTTTGCCCATTTTTGAACCTCTGCTCTGGTAAAGTGGCTGCCTTGGTCACTTTGGATTTCAGTGGGAATTCCATATGTCATACATAATTTATTCAATCCTTTTAACACTGCTTGCTGGTTTGCCTTTTTGCATGGGGACACCATTAGTAATTCTGAATAAGTGTCCACCATTGTTAGGCAGTATTGCTGATTTTGATCTAGTGGTAAAGGACCAATAAAGTCTACTTGCCAAATTTGTGCTGAATGACTGCCTCTGTGAATGTGTCCACATGCTTCTGCTTGCAGTTGCTTTTGTTTATTTTTTTGACAGATTTTACACTGCTTTATAACATCTGTAGTTATTTTCTTATTCAACTGCATACCATGCCTCCGTGCCCATTTTATTGTTGCATCTCTTCCCAAATGCCCACTCCGATCATGAGCCCATTTTGCCATACTAGCACTTTCGGCTTTTTCTTCAGTAACACGTACCGCGGCCATCTTATCTACCTGCTGGTTATGCCTCCTTTCATTTGTTACAAGTGATGCATGGGCATCTACATGTCCAACACTGATTTTGCATTGTTGAGCTTTTTCCCAAATCCATTGCCAGTCTTCTGAACCTCCCCATAGAGGTCTGCCATGGATCTTTTAATTTTGTTGTTGCCAGGCAGATAACCAGGTTGTTAATTTCTTAAAGACTGCCCAGCTGTCAGTATAGATGTATGTTTCATTTCCAGGTGATAAACTATCGATGACCAGGGCAACAGCTCGTAATTCTGCCTGATTATTTGAACCGGCAGTACCTTTGTCAAATAACACAGTTTTTGTTTGTGGGCAATAAGCCACTGCAGTCCAGGTTTTACCATTTGATCCAATTTTGGCAGAATCATCAGTAAACCATGCAAATTTTTGTTTTTCTGCATCCAAATTATCAAATGGTAATGCTTTAGTAATTGGAGACTTTGGAAGCTCATGTCGCTGTTGTTCTATTGCATTAGAATTATTCAGAACTACCAGTCCAGCCAACTGTGGTTGTACCTGAGACACTCCAGGCACGATGTTGGCCCTTTCCTGTAAATACCACTTTCACTTTTGTACAGTCGAAGATTGTGCTATCAGGGTTTTCATTAAAGTATTGTCTAGTAACCACCCCTGGATTGGGTAGTCTATCTTAACTGTCACTGTTTGTTGTTTAGTTATTCCTTCCACATGAATCAATGCTGTGTACACTGCTAGTACATGCTGCTCAAGGGGGCTATATCTCACCTGCACTCCAGTCAGGGATTTGGACCAAAATTCCAAGGGTCTTTTTTTCCCAGTGTCATCCTTCTGCCACAGCACCCAAGACATAACATTATTGGCAACTGTTACTTCAAGGACAAAAGGTTGTTGTGGATCAATTGGGCCCAGCCCCACGCTCTGCTGTAGAGCCTTTTTTGCTTCTTTAAAAGCCGTTTGTTGCTTGGGACCCCACTGAAAGTCACATTTTTTCCTAGTTACATAGTGAATGGGTCGTAAAATCAGTCCGAGGTGAGGTACAAATGCTCTCCAAAAGCCCATTGCTCCCAAGAAGGCCTGTGCCTGCTGTTTCGTTTTTGGGACTGCAATTTTTTGGATACTCTCCAGTGCTGCTGCAGGAATTTCCCTTTTTGCTCCATTCCAAATCATACCAAGGAATTTTACTGCTGTCCCTTGTTGTGTTTTATTTTCATTTATAGCTCACCCTCTATTCTGAAGGTGCTGAATTACAGTTTTTAGTGCGATATCCACATTAGATTTTTCTTCAGTAATCATTATGTCATTAATGTAATGAAAAATAGTCACTTTGTTCAGCTGTAACTTGGCTAGGTCTCTAGCCACTAGTTCATGACACAGGGTAGGGCTGTGCAGATATCCCTGAGGTAACACTTGGAAGGTATACTGCCTCCCCTCCCAGGTAAAAGCAAATTGGGCTCTGCTTTCTTCCGCTATCGAAATGGAGAAGAAGGCATTTGCTAAGTCCAAAACTGCATGATATGGTCCAGCAGATGAAGACAATCTTTTTACGATTGCAGCAATGTTTGGAACAGCTGCTGCTAAGGGTGGGGCCACCTTGTTCAGACCTCGATAATCTACAGTCATTCACCATGATTTATTAGGTTTCTTTACTGGTCACACCGGACTGCTGAATGGACTCACTGTTGGCTCATGTATGCCAACCCGAAGCAGTTCTTGGATCGTCTCAGTGATCTTAGCGTGCCCACCTGGGATACGATATTGTTTGATGTTCACTATTGTTTTAGGCGTGGGAATATAAAGCGGTTCCCACTTAGCATTGCCTCAAACTACAGCCTTAACTGCGTTGACTGAACAATGCCGCACTCCAAACCTAAATGGCCCTACAGTGGTTTCCAAAGTTTTACCCTTTAACACATCTATTTCTAAAATGTGTTCAGGTACTGGAGCTATTACAGCTTCAATGTAAATAGGAATACCATTCCCAAAAGCTATTTTAATTTTGGTTTTGGTACCTAGTGTCTTTGCCCCTCCATAACCATTAATTTTTACATACTGTCCACGAAATCTATGGGGGTTGCCTGCAAAAATGGTTACTTTTGATCCTGTGTCTACCAGAGCCATCACATGTTGTGGGCCTCCCCTCCAAAAAATGGTAAGGGGTACGTAAGGGTGTTGGTCCCCAGGTGTAATTGCTCTTACTGTACCCCTAGCTACTGGGGACCCGCCTACTAGTCAATTTGTCTCTGTTTTTTCGACCGGGGTTCTCCATTCCTTTCCTCCCCAGTCTCTCTCGTCATTAAATTCCCCCTTTTGCCACTGTGCTAGCTCCTCATCAGTAGGGATGTCAGGATATAATTGATTCCATCCTACCTTCCCTTCAGTGGTACTTCTGGTTGGACTTCTTGTAGGGGTTTGCTTTTTACTTTTAGAACTTGAACCTTTTTCTTTTTGTTTTTGCTTTCACTTTCTATATAATTTTTTAGTAGCTATCCCATCTATTTCCGCAGCTTCAACCCCCCACCTTAACAGATCCAGAAACATTTGCTTTCTTGTAACTTTTTCTCCAGATTTATCTTTTGATTTCTCTGCATTTGCCTTTGTAGCTCTTCTCTGTTCTTTTTCTTCCACTAATTTTGCCATTTGATTTAGAGTGGCTATTACAGCCCATATTTGCTGACTTACACAGCCTGCCAGGGCAGCCATCAGCTGCCCTTTTCACCACTGTGGTGCATTTTTGATCAATTTGCTCCTCATATTCCTAGTCATAATTTGTGCATTTGGTCCTTTTGGAAGCACTAATGTTCCATTCCTCAATTTCAGTGAGTAAACGGTAGCCAACATAGCCATTTCTCTTAACTGCTGTATTGCCTCTGCTATTGTTTTCCAAGGCTTATGTTCATCAGCTACTGCTGTAGCATCAGGCCAAGTAGCACGGAAAGCCGAGGCTAACCACACCACCAGTGTATTCACCTGGGGATCATCATGATTTACATTGTTTACTATTTGCTTTAAACGTGGGTGAAACACCAAACATGCACACTGGTGCACCTCTTCAGCATTTAGAGACACCGCTTCTCCCCCTGTGTCCCAAACCCGAAGAAACCATGCTAAAACAGTTTCCCTTGGCCTTTGCTTATAGATTTGGATTATATTCAATAATTCAGCTTGAGTATAACTCCGCACCTCAACCCATTGTTGTGGCGCTGCCCCCCCCCCCCCAGTATACTGTCCCTTTTTCCTCAATAACTGGGCGTGCCTCCACTGATGGAGAATTTACTATTTCAAAATCCCTATCACCCTCATCCATTGAGGGGAGTTCACCTTCCCACTTCTCGGGATCAAACTCTGCCTTACACAGCAAAGCACGAACCCGAGGCCTTGAGGGCGGATAGCGTAATTTTCTCCCATTTCGTTGTCTACACTGTTGAATAATTCGAGTAGCTAGAGTCACTGAATTAGATTTCCAGTGTTTCGCTTCCTCCCCTACTTTAACAAGTGCCATGTTTGCCTTCTCCAAGGCATCTCTATCCAATCTATGTGTATGTTCTTTACATTGCTTTTCCAATTCTAAAACTTTTTCTTTTAGTTTCTTTACATCTCTATCTAATTCTTGAATGGCTTCAAAGAATAGCCATCCGGCTGCTCCCACCCCTTCCTTTACCTTTTTCCCCTTATTCAATTTTAGCTCCGATAAGGCTCTAGCTAGACTATCAGGGTCTGCCTTAGGTGTTTCCTGCAAGGGTTTTGGGGAAGGAGGGGGTGAAACTTGACTTAATACCTTAGTAAGAGGATCCCACTTCCCAAATAATGCTGTTAAAGTAGTATTAACGCCCAACTTTGGGGTGCCTGATGCGGCATCCTTCTTACCTATGCCTAGGTGTTTTAAAGGAAAAAACATTGGTTGTTGTTGTGATATTTCCACTGTAAACCCCAGATCCTGCCGACTACGCCAAGTGAACTAGTTCGTTACTTTAAAATCTGAGGTTAATACAGGAGTAGAAATGACACAAGACACCAAGGCTCAAACTTAATTTATTAAGCAAAACTTTTCTAAATAAACAGTAAAGCTAATACTAAATAAACAGAAAAACCAATAGATCATGTACTTACAAGCATATGCATAAACAAAATTATCTTTGCCACTGATAGGGAAATTTTAAATCCTATCCAGTGCAGCTATCTGTTCAGTCAAGGCAAGGCCGACACTGGCGAAATGTCTCTAAGCTCAGTTTAGGCTGGTGCTGTGATCAGATGCGGATGATGATTTTCATGTTAGCCTTTGAGCTTTTATAGTTTTCATGAGTTGATGGAATATTGTAAAAAATCTGACATTACAGGCTCATCATGAGTTGATGGAATATTTTAGAAAATTACAGATCATTTCCTAAGTTGTAAACAAGTCTCGTAATGTCTGGTCTTGTGCCCTACTTCCCTTTTTCAAAGAACAGTTAGCTCACAATCTTGTGATATAGTTCCTCTTTGAAATCCCCACATTCTGGTAAACATCTTTTAAGCTGATAAACAACTTATAGGTTAACAAAAGTTTAGTAATACCAGTAATCAGTGAGCAAGGCCTGCTCTTAAGCATATTGTATTGTTACAATATTAGCAGCATATAGTGAGGTAGTGGCATATCAAGAGCTAGCAATAATCAATCTAACAATATTTAAACATACACAGTGATATGTGGCTCGAGGCATAGCAAAAACTGGTAGACTGTGTGGATCCGTCACAGGCATATAAAATATTGCACAATAACTACAGGAATCAATCAGAAGAGGTCAGAAAGATTAGGAAGAGAAATATGATATGCAATTCACAAAGAAACTGTGGGAGGACATATGTTTGTCTCACAAATATGCAACAAAGTCTAGAATATTTAGATTTTTTTTCCCTGGAAGTGTTTATATAGATACTTTGATAATACAAGCAAATAATTTTTCCTCAGTTAGATGACAAATGTTTGCTCAAAGCTGTGATGAGTTATGCCTTCTGCCCTTGCACTACTGTGCTCCAAATATCTGCTGACAGACTACAAACACATACCCCATGACAATACTTTCACCTGTCCCCATCTTGTATCTCTAGAGAGCAGTTTGTATACGCCCACTCTAAGGCCAAAACCACGGAACCTATGGTACCTGATAACATCCCAGGCTGCATCCTACATGGACTCCAACAAGAACTAGCAACATCCTTAGGTACTCTTTTCATTCATAGTCTAAGCACCAGCTTCATCCCAGCTGAATGGAAAATGGCGACCATTATCCCCTTACACAAAGGTGATGCATCCACTGACCCCGGAAACTATAGACCTATTAGCCTGACTAGCCTTATCTGCAAGATCATGGAGCGAATCATCATGGACTTTATCAGCAAAGTTATAGGTAATCTCCAAATATCCACAATGCACACCAACTGATATTCACAGAAAAAGAAGAACCAAGGTCCAGATCTACTCAGGAAATCTTTATTTGAGCGCTTTTGTCTCTCTAATGGAAACTTCATCAGAATGAAGTAACATTACCCAACATCCCTTATATACAAGACATACAAGAATAACCTGAACAATTAATTAAGTTTCTTAAAGCAACCATGCCATAAAGCGGTAAAGTATAAAAGCATAGCAGGGTTCATTATTGTAAAACACACATAAATTACTTAAAAGCAAATGTACATACATATCAAACATTCATGCATAATGTTTCCTAAAAACTTTACTGCTTTATCATTATATCGTTAGCTGGGTCACTAACTGGCTTACCGATAGAACCCATACAGTCAAAATAGGGGAATCCACCTCCAACAGTAGACCCATAACCAGTGGTGTTCCACAGGGATCAGTCCTGAGACCTCTACTGTTCGGAATCTATTTATCTGAAGTACAAGCAAAAACTAAAGGACTGTTGCTGACAAAGTTTGCTGGCTACTGCAAACTGGGAGCAGTCATAGAATCCCCAAATGATGTCAACATCCTACAAGAGGGTCTTATGCAAGGAAATAATTGGTGCCAAAGTCACAGCCTTAAATTCAATGAAAAAAAATGTATAATCTTTCCTTTTGGTAAGAGCAATGTTTCGGCAAATTACCACATCAATAGAAACACCCTAAGCATGCATTCAGTGGTGAGAGACCTGAGCACACAGGTTGACAGCAACCCTTCCTTTGATCATCATGTCTCCACAGTTTAAGAAGGGCCTTCTATATTGCTCATCTCATAAGTAAGGGCTTTGACACCAGAAGAAAAAAAAAAAGAACTTGTAACCTCCCTGTACTCTTCCGTTATCAGGCCAATAATTGAGTACAGTGCCCCTTTTGATATGCACCTTTCCAAGCACATGCAGCAATTGGAGAGACCCCAGAAGTTCCTCACAAGGAAAATTCAAGGTCTTCATCATCTGTCCTATGTGGATCAGATGAAATCACTGCCACTTTACTCCATTTTATACAGACTGCTCAGAGGCAATCGCTGCCTTATGTATACGGCAATCTCTGACTCAGCTTTATTGGAAATGCTACATATCCATACATCCAATGGCTCATGAGTTACTCGCTCTAAAGACCTTAACCTGGTATGTGATGTTAATAGAACCTGCTGGAGGGGCAGATTTGTTTCCCAGAGTTTACCACAGCTGTGGGACAGACTCCTAATTAGTGTAAAGCAGAGCACTTCTTTGGCTCTCTTCAAATGCAGTCTGGATGATTGGATGGGTAATCATAAATTCACCCCAGGGGTTCCATCTGTGTCTCTCTTGGACAGGGGCAATAGGTGCTGATCATGGAAATAAGGGCAGAACTTGGCTAGGCTTGTAAGGGACCTAGGGCCATTAGCCTAGTAACTTCCTATGAGCCTATGAATGTTGCAGGTGTGGTGTTAAGAAAGGGGTAATGGGGAATATGCGTTTTGGGAGTGAAATGAGTTGACAGACTTTAAAAATTGAAAATGGATTAGCAAAACACCTGTAGGACCTCAATTTAGTGCTTTCGTTTGTTTATTTTGTCACAGAACTTCTTCAGAAAATTAAACAATCACCCCTCCATTTAACATTTAAAATACCCACTGTTAAATCACATGATCAACTTAAACAAATAGCACTTCACTCCAGTCTAATACTTAAAAATTGCATCACAAAGCTTAATTTAAGTGATTTAAAATGGTGATTAAAAAGTCAACTATAATAAAATCATAATTCCTACCAATTTATTTGAAATGTTAAATCCTCTGAGCTGAAAGGAAACATTTTAAATTAATATGTTCATTTAACCTTGGTTGTACGTCAGCCTGCAGCTATAATTGCCATTCTGCTTCCCGACATTTTAGCAAAACATTGTGTTTACCAATCTTTTTTTATTTAAATCAACACAGTCTAATACAAAAAAAAAACTGAACTAGACTTTAAAAATTCCCTACAGACTATTCTGTCATAAATACTGGGTAAGCAAATGAATGTAACTAAGGAAGATATTTTTAGGCTGGGATACAGGATCTGAATTGCTTAGACATAGTAAGGCCTTGTTAAGTTTAATTCTGGTGGCTGCCAAAAAAGAAATTATTAGAAAATGGAAATCAAAATTTAAACCAACTTTACTTGAAGTAGTGAATGTTGTAACACAGATAAAAGAACAGTAAAGGTAGGAGTTAATTGCATAGAAAAAAAACCCCGGAAATAGTAGCAACAATACACGCAGAAAAATATTTTGGAAGAGGAAGTAGGTTTAAAAGAAGGCATAAATTGAATTATATATGTATTGCTGCTAAGATTATACATCATATGTATTGAGGTATATCCTATAGTGTTTGTAAAGGTTTAATATGGTTTGATTATTTTTTATAAATGTAAGTTTACCTATGTCACAAGTCATAATTCAATAAAAGTGTTAAAAAATAATAAAAGCTAAGCTGCAGAGAAAAAGTACTACTTCTGGTTAGAATACTATTGAAAAACATGAGCAAGTGAAGTGACCCTTCCAGATTAGCTTCAATAGCTACTGCAGTTGAGAAGGAAAGATTAATCCGTAGCAAAACATGCATTTACAAAAGGTCAGTTAAAGAGGTTTAAAAGAAAGATTGTAACTCACAGCATTTTATTTAAAAATAAAAAAAAAACTTTATTGTTTATCTTTTTTTCTGCTTGTTTGATTTTATAATGAGTACCTATCTCATATCACATTTTTTACTACCAAATTATTGGGCTTACACTACCAGTAAAATCAAGTCTATATACACCATAAAATTGTTCCCAGAGGTTAATTCAACCAGTTACTTGAGTATATCCTAAGCCTTTTTTTTGTGAAAAACAAATATCATTAATTGCACATTGTTTCATGCTGCTTAATTTCAATAAAATTGTACATATTATCACAAAATAAAGACAAATATAACAAAAAATACATACTATCTATCATTAAAGACAAACCAAGAAAAGGAAAAACAGAAAACAGCCCCCTATGTCTATTTACAGTCCCTTACCCTATAATATTGGGCATCCCTCATGTTGACAATGCCTGTTTTTATATTTTATATTTTGCATTCCTCAATCCTTTTTATTCTGTTTACTTCCCTTGTTTGAAGATCTAACTATTCATAAATTATCCTGCCACTTTCCCATACCTTTAAATCATTTCTTAATCACTGTTCTATTAATTCCAGGTTTTTCAACATTTGTATCAATTTAAGTAAATACCACCAGAAGCAAGCTCTACAATGATAAAACTTTCAGCCATGCCAAAGTAGCAGATTCAAATGGTAGGAGGGTAAGTTTCTATACCTTAAAGCAAATACTGCAGATTATGGGATTCCTGATGGAAAGTCTAAGATGAAAATTACCTCTAAGAATGACACTGTACATCTGAATAGCAAGAGAGACAGATTTTTGTCGATTAGGAAGTACAAAATGAAAGTTAAATTATGTTTAATGGAGAAATATCTAAATTCTCTGCCAAAACTTTCTGAGAGAATCCCTAGAACTTTTTCCTGGCCATTGACATCTGCTTTCAGATCTCTTTCACATCTGATTATTCTGTACTTCCTGTGGCCAGCAAAGATTCTGAGGCTAACCCTGAATGGTCTGGCAGCTGGCAAAGGGAAGTAAGGCTATGAGCTAATAAGAAGCTACTTTTTTATGTCCAGATCCTGACTAACAGCCTCCCTTTGCCTAATGTGTGACTCTGAGCAAATTATTTAAAAAGACAGTTCTTTGGGGCAACTGGTCTTCTAAATGTGATTGTTATTCAAAGCCCAGTCATACTCTCATTGCTTCCTTTTGTTTGCTGATATACCAAACAACAGCCAAGTTGTCAAAATGGAAGCAAACATGACCTTTGTAGCGAAACTGCTTGAAATACTGAAGAAAGAAAAGAACCACTCTTATCCTTAAAACACTGATGATGAATGTCAAAATGTACATTGAATTGAGTGGGGCTCATGGAAAAGCTCATAAAGTGAGTTTAAGTGCACTGTACTATAAAGTCTGTGCTGACAACTCATAGAGTGTCCCTGATGTCTGAAAAGTCACTGCTAGCAACATGGACATCAGAGCCTCTGAGGCATAAAAAAATAATGCTGTACAGATAGTGTCATTGTGTACAGCATCGACTACAATGCCAGTGTAAGGGTGTTAGCATTTCTTTTGCTGTTGTTTTGTCATTGAGCTTAATCCAACTCTTCATAGCCTCAAGGATGTTAGCACACAGCTCTGTCCATGGAGGACTTCTAGAAATTCTTGCAAATCCATATTCATTCATAAAATCATAGGGGGTTACAAGGCTATTGGCCCTAGGGCCTTTACAAGCCTAGCCATGTTATACCCTTGTTCCCTTATACACCGATATATATAGTCTATATTTGCAGTACGAACCTAAGACCAGCACCAGTTGCAGATCTAAGATCAGCACCAGCTGCCCCTGTCCAAGAGAGACATAGGTGAAACTCCCAGGGTAAATTTACAGTTTGCTATCCAATTGTCCAAGTTATGCTTTAATAGTGTCATTGAAGAGCTCTGTACATGAATTGGGAGCTTGTTCCAGAGGAGTGGCAACCTCTGGGAGACATATCTGTCTCTCCGGCATGTCCTGTTAATATCACAGGCTAGATGTTAAGGTCCCTAGAGCGAGTGACTCTTGTCCCATTTGATTTGCAGATGTGCAGCATTACCATTAAGGCAGGTTCCAGACTGCTCTGTAGGCCAGGCACAAGTCACCTCTAAGCAGTCTATATGATACAGAGCACAGTGACAGGGCCTTCTGTCTGTGCATGTAGGCCATGTGTTGTAGGCCCTGAATTTTTTTTGTGAGAAACCTCTGAAGTCTCTCCAGCTGCTGCAGGTGTCTGGTAAGATACATACAGAAGGAGGTATTGTACTCCATTATTGATCTGATGAGGGCCAAGTACAGGGGAGTTTATAACCTCCTTAGCTTTAGTTGCTACACCCTTACTTATGAGATGTGCAACATAGAAGGCCTTCCTTACCACTGTGGGCACATGGTGATCAGAGTTAAGGTTACTATCAACATAGATTCCCACATCTCTCACCACTGGCTTTGAATTTAGGGGGGTATTATTAATATTGTAATTTACAGGGATTTCTTGTTTGCTGAAGGGGATGATAATGCATTTTTGTGTTGAGTGCAAGTCTGTGGGTCTGGCACCAATCATTTATGTGCATGAGTCCATTTTGAAGAATGTTGACATCATATGATTGCACCCAGTTCACAGTCATCAGTGAACTTGGTAAGCCACAGGCCAGCTATTTTCACCTGGATTTCTGAGAAATAGATTCCAAGCAGTAGGGGGCCAGCAAAGAACCTTGTGGAACACCACTGGTAACAGGTCTGCTGGTAGAAGTGGAATCACTAACTTTGATTGTATGCTTTCTGCCAATGAGCCTGCTGGCAACCCACCTAATGACATATGGGTTAATCCTCAGCTGGGTGAGTTTCTCAATGATGCCTGAGTGGGTGATTGTGTCAAATGCCATGGCCAGGTCGAGATATGTAGTATGTACTGTTTTTTCTTCATCTAGGGCTTTGGTGATACTTTCAAAGAAGTCCACCAGGTTTAATAGGCATGATCACAGGAGCTTTCTCGGCTGTTGACACAGCACAAATCACTTCATGAAGAAACTAAGGCAGGGAAGCAGACAGACTGAAAGCATAAACTTGACCTTATTTTGTATGTACACACTACACACATCAGCTCACAGCTCATTTGTGCAACCAGGTTTAATAGGCATTATCATAGGTCCCAAATCTGCTCTTCAATTTTTCCCTTAGATCTGCTAGTTCTCTCCTCTCCTGCACTTTTGCTAGCTTATTAGTTTAACACTCTACCAGACTTCTTGTAGCAATTATTGTAGCACACAAAAGTGCTACCAGCACTAAACATTCTACAAGGAAACAGCTCCAGTACTTATTAATGACAGCCCCTCCAAGCATGTCTAAAAGTCAGTTCCCTGTGCCTTCTCCTGTTAACCTGGTGAACGTGGGCATCCTGAGGCAATGTAGCAACTGCCTCATGAACACTGACAACCCTCTCCTCTTACCTCCCAACACTCAGACTTATTAGAAATGCACGTATATATCCAAATTGGAAGCCAAGCACTCTCCATCCAGGACCAGAATAGCTGGTCACAAGGAGGAGGTCAACACTTGCACCACACTGCATGGAACACATAGCCCTCCAGAACACACACCAGCACTGTCTTCACATAAAAACACAAACCACACACCCACCTTCACTGAGGCTCTCAATAAAAATCTACCCAAACAGCAGAGACCTCCAAGGCAGAAACGCACTCGACCACCACAACACAACACTAATCATGAGATGCATAACTCTTCTAAACAGTGTGCCACTCAACCAAAGCCCCTAAGGCAAAACAGCATGCCCAACATACTAGTCATAGGGAGGCACACTGATGTCCCACTCACTAGGTTGAATAAGGAGAAAGTAACAGTCAGCTGCCTGTCAGGTGTCAGAATCTGCCACATAACGCATGCACTCAGGTCCCTCAACAACAGGTACAAATATGACTCTGTCATTGTACATGTGAGTGTGAATGACCTAAGACATACCTCCCTGGACTACATGAAAAGAGACATGGAGGAGCTCCCAGATTATGCAGTCTGAGGCTCATGCTGGTCAATGCTAGAAGTCTAAATCTCAAAATGCACTCACTCGAAGCACTCCTTAAAATGGAGAACATTGACATTTGTGCTGTAACAGAGATCTGGTTCAAGGCAGCAGAAAGCACCCCTGCACTACCAGGCTATAACTCATTCTTCATTTTGGCCCCAGAACTTGGACCGAAGATCCAAAGGCGGTGTTGTTTCAATATTCATAAAGGATGCACACACCTCCAAACTGGTAGCCCAACATAATGCATCTCAGATACTTCAGGTGCAGCTAACATTGGGTAAGACAGCAATTCAGGTCATAGCCTGCTATAGGTCCCCAACCTTGTCCCAAGACTCACAGTCCACATTCCTAAGCACCCTGGAGAATATTAGGGTCCAACCTAACACTCTCATGCTAGGCGACTTTAACTACCCCTACATTAACTGGGAAAACTACTCATGTATCAATACACTTGCCCAACGCTTTCTGGAATTCATTAATTCCAATACTCTGGATCAGCTCGTTCTTACCACCACTAGAGGTAGCAACATCCTTGACCTGGTCATTACTAACATGGACAACCGTTGCTCTACACCAATAGTCAACTGCTCCCTGGTTAGATCTGACAAATAACTAATCACCTTGGAAATCCACACCCCTCCCACCCCCACAAAGGTAACCACCATGAAAAACTTATATCACAATACCAGTAGATTGCCAGGTACCCACTATTAAAGCTGCACAGGTTAAAACAGCACTGTCCAAGGCCAAGAATACAGCTTCTATGCGACCTCTCAATATCCCTGGCTGTGTTCTACATGAACTACAGAGTGAACTGGCACCTCATCTGTGTGCCCTGTTCAATCACAGCCTCACCTCAGGCTTTGTCCCTACCAAATGGTGCACTGCTACATTCATCCCTCTCCACAAGGGAGGAGCAACTACAGACCCTGGGAACTATTGCCCCATTAGCCTGACGAGTCTGATATGCAAAGCTATGGAGCGCATCATCATGGACCTAATAAACATGGATATAGGGAATCTCCAAACTCTGGATCCTACACAGTTTGGTTTTGTGAAGGGTAGATCATGCCTGCTCAACTTGGTCAACTTCTTTGAGTCAGTCACCAGAGCTGTGGCTGAAGGCAAGGTGATTCATAGAGCCTACATTGATCTGGCCAAGGCCTTTGATACCATTCCCCACTCAGGAATCATAGAAAAACTCACTAAGCAAGGCATCAACCCCTATATCACTGGGTGGGTTTCAGACTGACTCACGGATAGAACCCACAGTGTGAAAGTAGCTGACTCCAAGTCAGACCGTCAACCAGTCACAAGTGGAGTCCCACAGAGTTCGGTTCTGGGTCCTCTCCTGTTTGGTATCTACTTCTCTGAAGTCCAGGCCAACACGAAGGGACTCTGGCTGACAAAGTTCGGAGACGATTGCAAGTTGTGAGCTATTATTAACTGTCCAAGTGATGCTGACATCCTACAGAAAGGCATCAGTGAGAACAACGACTGGTGCCAGAACCATGGCCTTAAGCTCAATGCCAAAAAATGTGTTGTCATCCCCCTTGGGAAAAACCCAGTTCCCTTGAATTACCACACCGATGGTAGTCCACTGAACACAGATGGCATTATAAGAGGTCTAGGAACCCAGGTTGACAGCAACCTCTCTTTTGACCATCTCTTTTGAACACCACATTGCCACTGTGGTCAGAAAGTCCTTCTATGTGACACATCTCATTACTAAGGGTTTTGCATCCAGGAAGAAAGAGGTCATTGCCTCCCTCTACTCTTCCCTCATTAGGCCAGTCATTGAGTACAATGCCCCATTTGGCATGTACCTCACTAGCACCTGCAACAACTGGAGAGGCCTCAAAAGTACCTCACAAAGAGGATCCTAGGCCTTAAACACTTTTCCTATATGGACAGACTCAAAAAACTCCAACTATTCTCTGTCTTATATCGCCTACTTAGAGGCGATCTCTGCTTGACTTACAAAGCCATGTCTGACCCAGCTCTGTTAGAAATACTACATCTAAAGAAATCCTAATCCCTCCACACCACACGCTGCAGAGACCTCAACCTCATTACCACAATCAACAGAACATGCTGGAGGGACAGGTTCATAACCCAGAGACTGCCCACACTATGGAATAGACCTCCCATACATGTCAAGCAGAGCACCTCACTGGCCCTCTTCAAGAGAAATCTTGATGAGTGTATGGGAAATAGAAAATTCATCCCAGGGATCACTCCAGTAGCTCTACTTGATAGAGGCACTGGGAACTAATGTCGGGTGGCATGATGCCAGGGCCCTTCTATGGGCTAGGCTTGTAAAGGCTCCAGGGCCATTAGCTTAGTACACACCTATGAACCTTTGAACCTATGATGGGAGATAAGGCCAGTTTACATAGGATAGGATTGAACTTCATTTTGTTATACAATGAGTAGCGTCAGTTGTCGTTTGTACATAGACAATGGCAATGTGTTTTGTGACCTGTCATGCACAGTATGACCACAAAATAAATAAGTGCTTGAAAGCCCTGTTGATCATTTATGTGGTGTGTTTATCTATTTTTTGATCAGATTAAAGGCTGGATATGGGTGCATATGGAAAAAGATGAAAAGGCGAAGTAAGAAGAGCGTAGCAGAGAAGGTGAGCAAATAAAGAATGAGCAAGATGGTGCTGGAATAGGAGGATAATACTTTTTAGTGGGACAGGTGCCCATTTCATTTTTGTGAAGAGAAGGGAAAGTTGGGGAAGGAAGTAAAGGTAGCAAAAGGAAGGTTAGTGGGGTAGGCCGGTTAGATGGCCAGGAAAGACAGATGTGACTGATAGGGTGTGGGGTAACAGAATGAGGGAAGGACAACACAGTGATGAAGGAGGCATCCGAGAAACAGGGGGGGAAGACAGTGGTGTGGGGAGGATTGTACAATATACGGGGGTGGCAAGGGCACAAAAGGTTGGGGGACACCAAGCTGGGAAACAGGATTGGGTAATCGCAGCTATAGTCTCTGCCATTTGAGTCCGAGTGGAAGATTACTTGTCACCCTGGATATTGTCACCACTGGGCCCTGGCTCAGAAAGTGGAGCCAGTGCTGGGTACAGATGCAGCTCAATGAGCCACTGGAGCATGGTCTCCGTTCAGCTGATGTGTCATCCAACCTCCTGTTGAGGATCTCCTCCACAAGCTCTGCCAGATGCCAATGATGACAGGTGTTGCCTCCACTGTCACAGCTACCACTGAGTACAACTGCACCAGCCTCCAGTGCAGGTCTACCTGATGCAGATGGTGCAGGTAGGGGAGGAGGTGTGGAGGCAACTTTGGCAGGTTGGAACCCAGATGAGCTGAGTGCTTCTGCTGGTGGTGGTGGCACTGTTGACACATGTAGGTGGCCAAGAGGCCCTGCTGGTCGGATGGGTGCAGGTTACTGTGCTGCTGCATATAATAGTAAAAGAGAGATGCAAACAAAAAAGAGCATGTGACAAACACAATGAAAAACTACATTTTTAACTGTTGATAATGATACAGATAACATAATCCACTTTTCAAATCAATAATCATGTATTTCAGAAGCTTATTTGCATGCTCGCATGCACACGTGTGTGTGTGTGTGTGTGTGTGTGTGTGTGTGTGTGTGTGTGTGTGTGTGTGTGTATATATATAACAGCACTTTTGTCGACATCTGTTTAGTCAACACAATTTAGTGAACTAAATAGATGGTCAACACCTGTCAACAAAAATATCATATTAGATGATTCTTGGAGTTAGGGAATTCACCCTTTCCCTGGAAATTGTATGATCTTGGAGTTAGAATATATAATTAGGAGGGGTGTGGGGGTACAGCCCAGGGGGACTCGCCCCCAGCAAAAAATTATGTTTTCTTTTTAATGTTGTTTTAAGGTTTTTGCATGTGCTCTTCATTGTGGTGTTTGTTTATGTGTATGCATGTATATATATATATATATATATATATATACACACACACACACACACACACACACACACACACACACACACACACTTAAACCCATTTAACATAGCGAGACAGCTTTAGAAAAAGCAACGGAAGATCTCCGTTACTTTTTTTTAAAGCTGTCTCGATATGTTAAACTCCTTTAACATAGCGAGACAGTGTCTAAACAGCAACAGAGATCTTACGTTCTCCGTTGCTGTAAAAAAAAGACTTATACTAATGGAAAAAGTCCAGGCGACCGGACCTTTTTCCATTAGTATAAGTCTGATTTACAACATGCACACTGACCAATCAGCGTGCACGTTTTGGAATATTAATGGGGGGGTCATTGTATAATGGAAAATGTCCACCAAATTACTAATGATAATCTTATGTATATAAACAGTCTGCTGCTTCAGTGATACTACTAAATGAGAAAAATATGCATGAAGCAATTTTCCACAAGTACATAACTGTATGATGGGGAGATTGAACACACTGGCATCCTTGCAATGTGAGAACAGAGACTTAACATCATGACCGCTTGTCTACCTGTACAGGAGGAGGCACACAGAAACACACTTCTGACATTACACACTCATACTACTGCAGTACTGACAGATGTGGCACTAGTGTATGAAAGTTCTACATGTTTTTTTTTTAATCCCTATTACTATTACTATTAAAAGCCAGACATTGTTATGAAAGCATGTATGCTCACCCTGATGCTCCCTTAGGTGCTCCAGTCTACTCCTTTGCAGCTGCCTCTTCCTTTTGATCTCTTCAGGGCCTAAAGACATAAAATGGGCATAATGTAAATTTGTGGCTAGTATACAGTGGCAGGTTATTTGTGTAGCTAAAATAACTTATATGTACAGTGTAGAAAGGAGGTGACTGCTGTTTAACCTCATCCTCCCGTCAGTGAAGGAGGTTAGGATTGCAATGCCTCATGTCACTGTAATGGTGATGGCTCTGTTCCCCATGCATAGGATGCCAGCAGCATGGGTGATAGCCTTAGCCAAACTACTTCAGGCTTCATTACTATAATAGGGCCCTACACAGCCCTCGTGCAGGAACCCCCACCTATACACATTATGGAGGATGTCAAAAAATGTTGGACTCCTCCTCCTTACACCACAACTGTGCTCTAAAAAAGACCAATACCCTCTCCTTCTCAACTATGTTGTGTCTTAGGGGACAAATGCCAGAAACATGTTGCCCAAAACAGTTCTCACAGTTCCCATCTTCTGTGGAATGATGGGCATCAGTGGACACCTCATTTGAGTGCCAGATAACAAACTTAGAAAATAAGGTAATGTATTATTATGGCTCCTGCGGCCCTTTAAAGTGTGAAGCATTCAAGTCCTCCATCCCTCTGTATGCTGTTGAGAAAACATGCTCTACAGTGACTCCATCTGCAGATGGTTACATATGTCATGAAAATTCCCCGACTCATAAAATAATAGGCCGACTGCACATACGAGGAGCTGCTTGCAGGTGCTCAGGCATGTGCTTGACATCATGTAGAAGTCTGTAGGATTAGTACTAGGTGTGCTTGTGCTGTAAACTGAGCAATTAATAAATAATGAGCTGAGCCCTAATTAGCATAATCATCACACCCAAAGGGGTGAATCTACATTGTATAAGTGCAATGTGAAGCAAAGAGCCTCATTTCACTATGGAAGAAAACACTGGTAAACGAGTTTGATTCCTACGAAAGGTGCTTTTGGTAACTTCTTTCCTTCTGGCCAAGACATCTGCTAACCTAAGCTAAGTGCTACGTCTTAGAAATCGATTCTTTTGTACAATGATTGCTTTTGACTACTGTTTAGCCTGATGATTATAAGGGATGTCAGATTGTCAATACTTTCAAATCTGTTGTCTAAAAGTGTCTTAAGGGATATATTGCAAGTATACTGAATATAGTAGCCTGTAGGACTGTTAAGATAGATAAGAGACACACCCCTGAGCTCATATTCAGAGCACTGTTCAGCATTATTTTAGTGTTGTGTGCCTTGCACATATGTCATTAGCTACAACCTTTGCAACAGTAATGGTCACTTTTTTGTGGGAAATATTTGCTCAATTGTGTATACATACAAGCCTGGAATTTTCTTAAAGATTGTGGATACACATATCTAACTGTCAGGCACAACTACAGCATACTATATGGCATAGTAGGACAGTAATGCTGTAAGGATTTGTAAGGCCCATGTGAGAACAAGGCTGTTGATTCCACTGTTTTCCATACCAACAGGGATATGCCTAACAATCAGGTCATACAGAAAAAAACAGTTGCATCAAGTGGTTAATCCACATGTATTCTCAATCAAAACTTCTTAGATGCTGAGAGTGAGGTGGTACTGGAGGCCCATGGGTGATGCCCTTTGATGTTCCATGAAGCCAACTAGCCCTACCACGACTGTGCCTGAGCTGAAATTATCAGCAATGTTGATGTGGGGGGTGATCAGGACAATGGCTATGAAACTGTCCACCACAAGGCCACAGATATGATCCATGCTGCCACCCACACAGCAGAAGCTCAGGAATAAGAACACAGTGCAACAAGTGGTGGGACATCAACCAAACCACCTCTTATAGAGACAGAAGAATACCTGGCCTCTCTTAAAGGCAGTGCTACCTCCACATAATACCACAGTGTGGTGCTGGATGTTGGGGCAGAGCTGGATTGGCCCCCAGAGAGTTTTAACTGCAGATGCCGAAGGCACATAGTTCTGTTTTATAGTATCAATAGCAGCAAGTCCTCTTTACCTCTTAATTAATCTAAACTTCATTAAATCTGTTTGACTTATGGTGTACAGGTACACTGGGGATCCTACAGGCACAACCACCTGCACAAGGCATGGCCATGGGTAAGAGTATTTATCATGTTTATAGCTGTAAATATATCAGTAGCCTATGTAGTTGTGGTACTGGCTCATACTTGCACTGGATATTTTTTGTTTAGGTGTTATCACAGGTTATTCCTTATCCAGCACTGGAACTGTGAAACTGTCCCCACCTGATGCTGGAGGATCTTTAGCTTCTGATAATGATGATGGGGATGACTTGGCAGAGTCAGTGAGTATGCTGGATACAGGAAGCGTGACTGCTGCATCCTCTACATAGACCATGGACGTGGTCTGTATACCTATACAGGAAAGGACATATTGATGGGGACACTATAGATCAGGGAACTGTGCTGGCCCCAGTAGAAAATGTATGAATCTGCTCCTAGTACTTGTGAGTAGGAGGTCCCCATGGGGAGTAGACAATGCTGCTCACGAGGCATGGTTATTGCCCTTCCCCTGAGGTTGGTGTCTCAGTGGCTGCAACCCAGTGTATGTGTGGGATCATTGTGGAGGCACAGGCTAGTGCCAGTACAGCAATGGTAGAGACAGTGAGGGTGATCCAGGGTATGCAAGATGACCTATGAGAGTGCATGTCACATGTGTGTGATTCCTTGGATAGAGTGAATCACACATAGTGGACCACATACCCTGACATGGGAATGGTGTCCAATCCCATCATGCTATGAGAAACCACAAAGACTTGGAGAAATTAAACTACAAAAGACCATGTAATGCCTTCCCTGGGTCATATGGCAGGGGCTGTCTTCACAGCTTGTCATCTGCTGCATCAACAGATGTTAGCCAACATAGCTGTGGATCTGAAAGATCACAGTCCTGCAGTGCTATCACTTTTATATCAACATCTTTTGCAGAGGCCTCTACTCCCAGTAGATGGTGCCCCCATGGTTGTGCCTGTCCATGTCCTTTGTTGAAATTATACCCCTCCTATACTAGTTCTGACAATTCCCATAAAAGCATTTTCTTTTCTTTTTATATGCATCAGCACTCACATTTATATACTTCCCTGTGAAAGACATCCATTCATGTGCTGTCATCCCACCTGTGCAAATGATGATAACTTGTACCCTGCTCTTTGTACACTGTTACTTAGGTTGCCTATACTGAAAGACAGTGTGACTAGCCAATGCATGAGTAAGCACAGCCCGGTATTGATTCTGCAAGCACCATTTTTATTTTAGCATATCTGCTTAACTCTTGTACAGTTATGTTGTAAACTTATGTGCAATCTGCTTCCTCTTTGTTAGTGCCACTGCATATTGTGCCCACCTCCATCTAGTATTGTGAAGATATGTGAAGGCTGTCAGCCTTGCTAGATAAAATTTTATAGATAATTCTGTCATTTGTAAATATTAATGTAAGCCACATGCTTGTTCTCTTTGTTAAATGTTGAACTTCAAAATGTAACCACATTGCACTCTGCTGGAGGAAAGCTGATAAGTCAAGCATTGTATAATTGTTTGATCTCAAAACTCAGAGCCGAGATGCCTGGATGAAGGAATTCTTGGTATTGTTTTGAGACCAGAGTTAATTGCTAGAATTTGCATGTATAATGTCTTTTATGACTGTAGCTTCCCGACCAGGTGCAAGATCAAAAGGGCTGCTAAACTCTGAGTTTCTGTTAGCCTGGGAACCAGAGAAAAAAAATGATGTAATCTGAAATGAGTCAGTAGTACTGTGTTATCAATTTAAGGACAGAGAGAGAGAGAGAATCAGAGCATTTTGCATTTGACTTCAGAACATCCAACATCACCGCTACTGTCTTGCTCTATATGTAAGTTTATTTTTAGAACTGTGTTTGCTCTTAGATATAGCTAGGAAATAGGAAGATTAGACTAGTTGTTTTCTGTATTGATATCAGAACTTTTCTACTGTATTATTTTGAACATTTCTCTGTGATCTCTGAACTCTTGACTAGCACTGTGTAGCAAAAAATATTGTCTTGTGTTTTTATTTATTATTAAATATTTTTAAACCTTTCAACTGTGGCTGTTTTGTGTAGAGATAATTTAAGCTCTAGTGTACATTGCATGTATATAGTGAAACTGTACTAAGCCACTCCAATAAGCCTTGCGTTCAGTTACACTTACCATTAGGATAATACTATTGTGCAGTAATAATTGGACACCCTTTAGTAAGGGCCTTTTTAGTAGTTGATAAGAAAGGGTCCTGGTGAAGTGATTACTACCTGGACAGAAGGGGCACAGCTAGTGAATCTGTGCTAGCCTTCCCCAGGAGTGTCTTTGTGGTTGTATATAGATCATATCTCGAAGTGTGTGTGTGTGTGTGTGTGTGTGTGTGTGTGTGTGTGTGTGTGTGTGTGTGTGTGTGTGTGTCTGTGTGTGTGTGTGTCTGTGTGTGTGTGTGTGTGTGTGTGTGTGTGTGTGTGTGTGTGTGTGTGTGTCTGTGTGTGTGTTAGTTACCTGGGCAGGGACACAAAGCACTGGTTGGACAGAGAAAGTGCTAGGAGGACTTGGCTTGGGACCCTGGCTAAGGACCCCACTCTATAGCTATTCCAGTGGGAAGTCTTATTGGGGATCCAGAGAGAAAGGGAGAAATCAGGCCCAGACTGTGTGCTCTTAAGGGAAATTGTACTTTACTGTGTGTGTGTATTTGTTATCCTTCCCAATGTGGACGCCCCTCACTGGTACTAGTGGTGAGGCTTGAGACTCTTGATTGCTGGGCCAGTGCACGTGCATCACAAGCATGATCACCTGCTGCTGCTGGCTCCTCCTCATACTCCTTGTCTGTCTCAGCTTTTGCCTCTTTTCTGGTGTAACTGTTTCTTAAGTATAATATTGTGTAACACTACACACAAAGCATATGCGGCAGAGTCATACTGTAGGGCACCATGATTGTACACCTGGTTTGTTTGAATGCATGGATTTCTGATGGGTGCCATGAGTCAAAGGTCCATTGCATATGTGCATAACCAACAAGATGCCTCTGTGGGAAATCATCCCTAACAAACCATTGGTAAAAGTCACGTGTGTCAAATGTATGAGCCGTGAAAATTTCCTGGGTGGCCTGCACATGCATGATAGATGGTACCTTGTGCATTAAAGACCACCTGGCAGTTGGTGAAATAATATCCTTTGTAGTTCATATATCTCCTTCCCGGTTCACCAGGTGAGGCCTTTATTTCAATATGGGTATAGTATATGGCCATCAGTAACTCAGGGAAACTGGCAATATAATAGAAGTCCTGCATGGTGTTGGCTCTCTCCTCCTATGAATGTGGAAACCATATATGCTCCCCTCACATACTAAAGCATGATATTGAGAAACAGATGGAGTATTCTCAAGGCAGATCCTGAGATATCCTCACTGTGCTCCCCAGTAGGTCGCTGATAGGTTCCTGCAGCTAATATATGTAAAGCAACACATACCTCTGTATCCATTGTGATAGGTACTCCACAACTTTTAAGGGGATGCAGATGAGGCATGCATATTACCACAGTTTGTTGAAAGGTGTCTCTAGTAACATAGTACTGGTCTATAATGCTGGTGTTGTGGAGACCATGAAACGTTAAGCATCGTCAGATGACCAGGTGCTTCCAGGGGTGACGTCACACACTGTCAGGTGCAGCAGCCTCCTGAAGATTCACATTTACTGTGGCTGCAGCAGCCCTCTAAAATAATTGTGCAGTGTACTTCATTTGAATGTGGGCATATGGCTGAATCAAAATATAAGGCGGCCAAAGCTGAACTGCACAACAATTAAACATTTTCAAATTGCTCTACCATCTTATTTTGCCATATTTCATACATGGCACGTCATTATACACTTATAGCAAGGCTGACCACATTATTTGGACAAGTCACATTGTGTAGCTTGGATTTTTGAATTGCACACACCCTGCAAGTGGCCGCTCATTGTACAAATTTACTTCAATGCAACAAACTAGTCCGAATCTGACTCTTCATCTTCTTACAATTCATGGAATTCTCATATGTTTTTTCTAATGCTACCTTTCAAAAACATTGATTTCCTGGCATGTAGTCGTACTGTTAGTCCAGCACTCACAGCCATATATTATTCAGCAAAAACAATAGCTTAGACTATATGAACCTTTGTTGTCAATGCTATGTTTTTGCTTGTTAAAATCATATCCAGATTTGCCACAACTTTTCTTCCAAAAAGTAAGCAACTTTTAATTTCTTGGCTGCAATCACCATCTGCAGAGATCTTTGAGCCCATGAAAATAAAACCTGAGACTACCTCCATCTTAGGCTAAATTACACAGTTTTACTTTTTTGACAAATAACAAGCTAGCTTTTGCCCTTTATACTTCTATCAATAGGATCTTCAGCTTTTCCTCTTTTTCAGCCATCAGAGTAGTATCATCTGCATATCTGAGATTGTTAATATTTCTCTTAGCAGTTTTGATCCCAGCATCTTGTTAGTCTGTCTTAGCCTTTCACCTGATATATTCAGCATACAAATCAAGTAAGTATGGTAGCAATATACTTTGTTGCCATTCAGCTTTCCCAGATTCAGACCAGTTAGTTATTCCATATTTGGTACTAACTGTTGCTTCTCATTACTTCTTGTTCTGTATACTAATTCCTCACAGCATTAATAAGGTGACCTATTATCTCCATTTGTTTAAGAACTTGTGAAATGCTGCTATGGTCCACCACAGTCAGTGGTTTCAGAGTAGTTAATAAGGCCTAAGTAAATATTCATCTGTAACTCCCGTTCTTTTTTCCTTTTCCATAGTATGTTGGTAATTTGATCTCTCGTGCCTCTGCCACTTCTAAAACCAGCTTGTACATCTGTCAAAGAATCTAGCTTGCAGGGCATTGTAAGTATGTGAAACAAGTGCAATTGTTTGATAATTTCAGCACTCCTTAGAATTGTCCTTTTTTGGATTGGGATATAAAATGGCCTTCTCCAATCTGTTGGCAACTGCAATGTTTTTCAAATTGCTAACAAATTCCAAACAGTATAATGAAAACTAACCTATCAACCTATCATCTGCATGTAAAAAATGCTAGCCATAGATCCACTTGACCAGCTTTATTTAAACAAGTTGAGCACTTTTGCCAAAAACACTTTAACTTCTTCATAATTAAATGTTGCAACAAACCAGACTATCTTTAAATTTACAGCACGTAGACAGGACATATAGTGTTATGAAATACTTCTCTGTAATTTTACAGTCATGGGGTTATGTAACAAGGTGCGCACTCTGTGATGGATTTTATGTCAGTAAAAGCAAGTAGAAGGCTGTTATGGAGGATGTAGGCTATTAAGCATCTAATTAATGTCCTTTTTAAAACAGTGTTTAAATTGTCCAGGGCTTGGTAAGTTTGCATTTCATTTTAGATAATACTGAATTGGATCCAACAGGGGTGATGCTAATCATGTTTTAGAAGAAACAGAGCTTGAATACCATGTTAGATTAGAAGCCCATCACCCCAGAACTTAAGGATTTGATGAAAATTCGAACATTAAATGCATTTTAAAAAAAACAGATAAATAAGTGGTTTATTACTGAATTTTTATACAGCCATTTTTATTGTTTTTGTATATTGCATTTTTGGAGTTTGTATGTTGGTAAAGAATGCTGTTTTATTATGTTAATTACTTGGTCGTATGTTATAGAATTTGTACTTAAGGGGCTGCATTTTTAGAAAGTGCAGTTGTGTAAAAATTTATCATAATAGTAGATGTCAAACTGATCACTGATGCACTGTTACTAACCATTGGGATATCCTGTCAGGGATAACCATACATCCAGCCAGGATACCAAAGCCTAGGCGTCTTCCTATAGCACCACATCTCCAAAGTATAGCCAAAGCACACCAAGGGTACAAGGTACATAATGGATGTATGGGCATGAATTACCACAGGACTTTCTTGTCCCACACCCGAAGCCAGGAATGCAACAAAGACAAGAGATCACCAAAAAAAAAAAAAAAGTCAACAAATGAAAGGGAAAGGAAAACGGATACAACCTCAAGCTAAACAGCAAAAAAGAAAATGAAAAAACAGGGAAAGAAGGGAGAGATGTAATACTATAAAGTGATCAGTCGGACATCTATAGTTATGACAAATTCTTATACAACTGTACTATGTCCTTCATATGATCACTGTTTTGATATTACTAACCATTGAGAAGAGTCTCAAAACTATGTAAGTTCAAAGAGGGGAGTAAGAAAAGGAGATAGAATCTGAAGGTCCTTGTAAGATGGACCAGTCAAATGCAGCTCTAACCCTAGAATGGTAATAGTTTATTTATTTATTTATTTTACATTTGTTGACCGGGATAGTCCGATTGGATACATATCCATTTTTAGCGGAGGCCCGGGGAGAAAAGCTCCATACAGATGCAAAGAACAAAAATACAATACAAAAACAAACAATGCAAAAAATCAAAAAAAATATATATATATATATATATATATATATATATACACGTTAAGCCATTTCCTAGTGCAAAAAAATTTAAAATAAGAAGCTGTTGCAAATTTCCCTATAAATCTCTTTTCATTTTCCAAGCCATGTCACTGTATACATTGCATGTATATTTATATATCAGATTATAGTTTCCTTGCAAATTTGCATACTTTAAAGGGGATCAAGACATCACATGTTCCATCTAGTTAATTTAGAGCTATAGGGTTGAAAACCAATGTCTAAGGAGAGATGTCCTTATTAGGTCCGCATTAGAAGAGGATAACAATTAGTCGGGGGTAGAGCAGGGATATAGCCAACATTTTTTGAAGTATAGTGTATGGTTTTTTTTGAACAGTGCTAAAGAGGGTTCTATGGTTAGATCAGCAGGAAGTGAATTTCATGATTTACCAAAAGAGTTGGTGAACAGAGATTCCCCAGCTGAGTTGTTAGATTTGAAAGTGAAAGCTAACATTTTGTTGGAGGATCTGAGTGTCTTGAGGTTCTGGTAGGGGGTGATAATACTTTTAAGGTCAGGTGTGTATTCTGGCTGGTAAAGAATCTTATGGGCAATTACTAGTTGATTGACCAGAAGTAGGTTTGGTAGTTCAAGCCACCCTAGAAGTTGAAGGTTAAGGCAGTGGTGGGTTCTATAGGTAGAAGCAGTGGGAAATCTGGCAATAAGATTATAGCAGTTAGAGTACTTATTCAGGTCAGTTTTACTCAAGTTTGTGATTAAGGGGGAGGCATAGAGGAGTGTGGAGAGTAGATGTGTATGTGCAATAACAGTCCTAGCTAGGGGGATTTGGAAGGGTTGATCCTATATAGGGAACCAAGTTTTTTATTAACTGTTTTAATTGTATGGTTGATATGCAAGTCAAACTGCAGGTTATTGTCAACTATTACACCTAGGAGCTTGGTAGGGGGATCTGGCAGGATAATAGTGCCATCGTTAGATTTAATGGAAAAGGGTAGAAAGGAGGTCCTATGAGATGGAGAGAACAGTAGCAGTTTCGTTTTTTTTGGGATTTAGTATAAGACGGCGATTGAGGAGCCAATTTTCGACCGCATTAAAAGCTTTTTGGGATAGAGATAGTAGCTCCGCTGGGGATGTGGCAGAACAAATTAGGGTCAAGTCGTCTGCATATTGAATATAGATAGCATCCGGAATTACTTTGTTCAGGTCATTGATGACAACATCTAGAGGAATACCCCGAACACTCCTTTAAGTTTAGTATTTTGGAAAAAGTGGAAAAAATCCATGGGGGGTCCTTGGTCTACATATTTGGAGAGACAGGAATTAATATGGCGACTACAGCTTGAAGCCTATTGATACCCCAGGTTTGAATGAGGCAGTTAGCATAGCCCCTATTTTAAAATTAAAAGCACTGGATAGATAAAAAAAATCAGCAAAATTATTATTATTTTTTTAGACTGTTTATAACTTGTTCAGGTTTATGAAATGGACATGAGATTGTATTATCTGGGTAAATAGTACAATTTATTGTATTATAAAATTATACATATATGTTTTTTTCATGTTCCTTTTTTTTATAACCAGTCTTTATAGTAATTTTAGCAGTTGTTAAAATGTTTATACATGTGCTTTTTAGTATGAGTATATGTCTTTAACTTTTCTAACTGGGTTTGGGTGTCACATGATTTGTTTAGTATTTTAGAAGTGTCTTTAAACATGGACTGTGTCTGATGAAGTTTTAAAGGATTTAAAACAAAAGCGCTAACATCACATTAAAGTGGTTTGAATTTATTTGTGGCTTTGCTTTGATCCTTTTGCCTTGGCTTCACTTTTTGTGATCTGTAAAGAGATCTTGCCAAGGGGGAGGAACTAGAAAGAGCATCCCCTGTGTTGAGAGATATCTGAGCGATCCTCCAATGAAGCTCCCTTTTGATGAATGGCAAGAGAGGAATTAGGAAGTGCAGGAGTGACAATGCTGCATCCCAACTAGTTTTAGATACTACTGAGTCTTCTTTGTGTGGTGTTTGGCCCAAGGAATCATAAGAATAGTGGAGGCCATAAACACTATGTCTCTAACAATCTCTCTCTTGCTGAGGTCATACCTACAGGAAAAAGGGACTGAAAGTATTCCTATATGGTGTCTTCTTTTCAAGAGGAAGGAAGGCATTCATTGATAAAGAATTTAGCCTGCAACCCAGAAACACAAGGCCCTGGGAGGGAATCAGATTGGGATTTTTTTTTCTGTTTAGAGTGAATTCCAGAGGAAGAAAGTTTATTGTAAAAATAAGATCTAGAAGGAGTTTCTTACTTGTAGGAGCTTGAAGGAGCAAATAGTCCAAATAAGAGAAAATTTGAATTCCCTGAAGTCAACAGACAACAACCAGAGATAGATATTTTTTTGCTGACAGAGAGAGATCAAAGGGAAAAGCTCAAAACTGAAAAAGAGTTTCTGAGACGTAAAACCTTGAACACTTCCTGTGGTCCATATGGATCAGAATATGCAGATATGCATCTTTTTTGTCTAATGTTACCAAAAAGGCTTGCGGGTAGAATCATTGGAAGTAAAGGCTGCAGAGTAAGCATTTGGAATTTTGGGACTCTCAAAAACAAACTGAGAAGGGACAAATCTAAAATGGGTCTCCATTTTACTTCTTTTCCAGGGACCAGAAAACTGTTGAATAGAAACCATTTTGCTTTAGATGAACAAGAACCAGTCTATAGTACCCTGAAGAAATAACACCTTCTAAATATGAGGGATCCAACGGAGCTGACATGAAGGCATAGGAGTAATGCTTAATTGGAGAGGAAGAGAAAGCCAAGACATCTTGTGACTACTTTGAATGACAAAAAAAAAAAAAAAAACAGCAGTGTCTGGATATTGAGTCCAAAGCTGGAAGGGACAGGGAAAGTTTAGTGGGATTAAGGGAAGACCAAGGTGTGGAGGGGGGTTGGAGGTGGAGGAAGATTGTCATAAGGAGGCTGGTTTGTCATAAATTAGTGGTTTAGACTCTTTAAATTCCTGCTTATATTTGTCCTGACATCTCTTTTTTTTTTTGCATATCTTTTTCCACTTAGGGGGCCTTTTGGTCTTTATGAATGAATGGAATGTTCTTAGTAGAGTAGTTTCTTAGACATCAAGGGATAGGAGAGAGATATACTGGTTTAAATTCCTTCATTATCTTACCTCTCACCTGAAGGTTCTTAACACATCAGCAGCAGCAAGAGCAAGGACTAAAGCGAGAGAATCCCTGTCCAGAGGGGCATCCAAAAGTTTAGATTTGATGTCCACAGAAGAGAGTAGAGCCTAAGCCAAGCAAACCTCTTCAGAACAAAACCAGTAGCAGCTGCTCTGGAGGAAGTATCAGCTGCATCATAGCTGCTTTTAATAAAATGCTTAACAACCTAGGAAGCAGCACTGAACAAAGTAACAGCAGAGGACTTGCTGTCAGCATCAGACATACCAGACAAATGTTTATCCAAGTCTGTCAATAGATATCTAGTCATAGGTGACTGATAATTAAGAGCACAAAAGGCTAGAGCAGAAGAGGTGTAAACTTTCTTTCCATAACTATTCATTGCTTTACTATCCTTATCATTAGGAAGGGCATTTGAATAGGTAAGAGTCTGGTAGGTTTATCTGATTCTAGAGAATGACAACAGGGTGAAAAGAAGGATTTTTATATGAAAATGTATCAGTGTGTAGTACTTTATAAAAACTGTCAGGCTTCATAGGAGCTGAAAGCTGGGTCTCAGGGTTCATTGAACCTGTGACAAAAGTATTCTGTAAAGCCTGTAGTACTGGACGGATGGCAGAGTGTTTAGGGAACCCCCATGAACATCAAGTCATTGTATCTTTTCTGAATATATGACACCAGTTTGTCTTCCCATTGAAAGTTCTGATACCTCAAAGGAGAATGAATCTGAGAAGAGGTAGCTAGAGAATCACTATCCAAATCTGACTCTTCTTCCTCCTCTGAGGAAGACTCCCTCTGTCTCCATAGAGGTGAAGCAGTGGAAGAAGGGGAGCATAAAAGAATAACAATGGCTTCAAAGACACCAAACTTTCTATAGGTCAATGGAGAATTCGTACCACTCCTTCTGAGGATCCCTAATGGCTGTAGAGGAGGAGAGGAATGCTTTGAATTCTGCTTCTTTTTACTTGGAAGAGCAGCTTCCACATAATGAGGAGGCACTGGTCCCTGATGTACCTCAATGAAGAACCTGGTATTTCCTCACATAAAATAATCTGAGAGATGCCATTGAGTCCTTCTAAAATAATCATACATGTTTCCCCCTTTCTGTCTAATTGATTAGTGTGGATATGGTATGGGGGCTGCAGCATGTCTGACATTGGTCAGGTCACAACATAGGGAGTAGCCAAAGCATCTGGGCAGTCTGAAAAGTCATTTGGAGACACAGTGGAGATGTCCAGGCCCAGCCAGACAGTGAAGCATTGGATTTTATCTTTATAGGTTTCTTTTTGGATGTCTCAGTTTTAGAGTCAGACTCCATTTTGATGTGCACAAGCTCTTAGAGTATTTGATTTTCCAAGTATATCTTGAGGGAAGACAAGCAGCTCCTAGGGTTTTAGGTACAAAATATTGGTAAGTGGAGAGCTATTTCTGTAGTCATGGTTGGCTTTGAGACAAAATAGACATTTAGTATGGCTAATCTGGTATTTACCTCCAACATTCATATTTCCCTTCTTTGTTGACATGAAAAAGGTTAGTTTTTGTCAAAAATTAATAACAGAAGTTTTCCCAACAGGGTTACTTGTCTGCTCCAGGCATGTGAAACAGGCCATGGTCATGTGTCTCACAGGCCAACAAAAGAAATGCAGGTTTGGTGCTTGCGCCTGGAATGTGAAAATTCTGAGGTAATTCACACCCATATGTCCCTTTATGTACCTCATAGCCTTGATGTACTTTGGGTCATATGTCAGCTGTATAGTACAAAAGGAAGAAGCCCAAGCTTTGGTATCCTCAATGGACATATAGCTATCCCTTGTGAGATATCCCAGTGATAAATATTACTGCAAAATTGATGTTAGCAAACACATCACTTAGTCCTAAAGAGGTCAACGTGTGTTTGATGAAAATAATTAATGTGTTAAAGTGTGGTAGACTGGATCCATGGCTGGTACATTCTTTCACTTAGCAAATTCAACCAGTGCTATAACAAAATCATTTTGCAAGACTGTAAGCAATTCAAATAGGCTTGCATCTGTGGTGTTTTTATTAGCAAGCTTTTCTAGATCCCATTTAGTTTCACTTTCCAGGATGTCTAGCTCTAAATCAGAAAACATATCATTATTTGCAACTGCAATATTAGGGTCCTCCTAAATGCAGTCTATAAGAGCAGATGATATTTTTACCTTGTTTTTCAGCCTGCTGACTACTTTGCTTGAGACAACTGTACAGTGGGTTCTTGGAATTTGCCCTTTTCTGCTATTGTGTGATCTCAGATTGGATATATATATAATTAGCAGGTGGTGTGGGACTGGAGGCAATGGAAGGGGTTTGCCCCCACCCACAAAAACAATTTTGCTTTTTTAAATCATTTTAGATTCATTCTAAATGATAATGTTTTGCATTCGATCTTTGGAGTGTCTGATGTTTGATTGTCAAATCAGTTCTGTATATTCCTGTCACTGCTTTTTAACATCTTCTGCTTCAGTTAGGTCCCTCCATCTTTATCTTGTATCATGCCTATTTATACCTGGTTACCCTCAACATCACCAGTCAGAACTGTCTTTCGTGTTTTACTGTCTACTTCTAGTTTTGCACTGCTCATTTAAATATGCCTCATTATTTTCCTTAACTCTCATACTAATTTCTGAACTTTGACCTTTAGTTTGAAACAGTCTTTCCTGTCTCCATTACTTTTTGCTCTGCTTCTTTCCTCAGCCACTTCTAAAGTCTCCACAGACATACACTTTGCCTTCTTAATCTTCTATTTAGAGTATTTTTGATGCCAGCTTCTGGACAATGTCACAGATGTTTTCCATAGATTTTCAGGTGCTCTATCCTTCAGGTCAAATCCCATAATTCTAGTACCTATCCACTTGCAGGACTGTTCAGCTCACACCTCACTGGCCAAAATGCTTTTCTTGTTTCCTTTAATTTAATTCTAAACTTTGCAATAAGTAGTTGATGGTGTGAGCCATAATGAGCTCCGAGTCTTGTTTGTGTAGACTGTATAGAGCTCTTTCACCTTTGTCTGCAAAGTGTTTAATCAGTCTGATTTTGGTATTCCGCATTGGGTAATAGCCATGTGTAAAGCTATCTCTTAGGTTGTTGAAATAGAGTGTTTGTTATGACCATTGATTGAATGATTGTGGCAAAGTTCATCTAGTCTGTGTACTACAAGACAATGCATGATAGAATGTCTTTGTAATCTGTCAATTAATGAAGCTAATTCTTAATAATAATTTTTTCATGTTTGGTGATGGGATTTACCAACAAATTGGAGGAGTAGCAATAGGAGCTTATGTAGCTCCTGTTTTTGCTAATTTAGTTGTGTGTTGGTGGGAACAATAATTTTTAAAAATGTTGCCTTATTTTAAGTACATAAGATTTTATAAAAGGTACATTGATGACCTGTTTTTCATATGGGCTGGTAATGGTAATGAGCTGTGTGAATTTCTTTCCCAGATAAATAATACTGTGCCTTGGTGAAAATTTACAGAAGGTAGTAGAGGGGTCAGAGTGCATTTTTTGGATGTTGAGATCCAAATGGATGTCACCAAAAGGAAGTTTATTAGTACCATCTATAGAAAAGAAACTTCTACAAACAATTACTTGCACTTTGACAGTTTCCATCCAAAATTTATGTAGCTAAATATTTTTAAAGGGCAAGTCATTCAGATCAGCAGAATGACTAGTGATGACATTTTCTGGGAAGAAGTTAACAGATTAAAGCAACTCTTTTTGGAACAAGAGTACCCCTTAGATGAGTTAATAAATATCTCTAATAATGTAGTGCACCACAAAGATATATTAAGTTTCCACCTATTATTAAGGCAGGTTTTCAACCCAACACTAATGAACAACATCAAGGACATTCTCAGACAGAGGTTTTGAAGTGTTCTTTTCCCCTTCTCATGAGCATTGATAGGTTACAGATTAAGAAGGTGATAGATCTTCTTCTTCTTCTATCTGCCATTCCCATTAGGGGTCACCACAGCGGATCATCTGTTTTCATTTCTTCCTGTTCTCTGCATCTTGCTCTGTCACACCAACCACATGCATGTCCTCTCTCACCACACCCATAAACCTCTTCTTAGGCCTTCCTCTTTTCCTCTTACCTGGCAGCTCCATCCTGTTCCCAGTGTACCCAGCATCCCTCCTCAGAACATGTCCAAACCAACGCAATCTTGCCTCTCTGGCTTTGTCAAAATAATCAAGGGAACTCAAAATCTAGTTGATATTTAGGGTGTTAAATAAAGGTTAATTTACAAAAAGACAAATAATTTAAAACTGCTTATTGAGGGTTCATCTGTAACTACTAAAAAGATAGGTGAAGACAAAAAATTAGGTACTTTTTCCTGTCAGAAATGTTCACAATGTAGGTTTATGATGGGAACTTATAGTTACTATTTTAAACATTTAGATTGTTAATTTCTAAAAGTTAAGTTTAATTGTCAAAATGATGGGCTTATTTATTTAGCTGTCTTTTCTAACTGTGACCATTTCTATATTGGGAAAATCATTCAAAGGTTAACAGAGTAACAGAACATATTTTGGCCATTAAAAAGAATACCAATGCATTAGCTAAACATGTATCACAGTGTGGGGATTTTAGGACATTTTTATTCTTTGCAGTGGAGTTAGTAGATGAAACTAAGTTTGCAGGGTCAATTGATAAATATTTGGAATTTCTAGAATTAAAATGGCAGATATTTTTGAAGGCAGATATTGCCCCAGGTTTGAATGAGAAAATATCTGTTAGAAGTTATTTAAGATATGTTAATTTTTAGGAGACATACACTGTTAAGTAATTTTTAGATGTTGTGTTAATATAATAAATATTTTTAGTTTATAATTTTTTTTATGTTAAGGAAAGAGATTACTGAAACCAGGAGTGATGTCATGAAGATGGTGATATATAAGGGGGTGAGTTTACTGTGTTTTGTGTTCTGAAGAAGTTCTGAATAAAAAGAACGAAAGCGCTAAACTTTATTTTCTGTGGTCGAGTGTCCCTTTGTCAGTATTTTAAAGTCTCTTAAATAGTCATTCTGGCTTATCGGACTGTCCTTGGTTTGGGGAGTTTCCAGAATTCTTCCTGGAACTCCCACGCCATTCCTTCTTGAACATCTGTTTACCTGCATTAGACTGTTTATTTTATTTCTTACCAAAATTGGACGAAGAGTTACAGAATCCCTTGGAAAATTTGGAAAAGGAAAGATAACAAAATCTTAGAGATTCCCTGTATCAGCTTACCCCTTTCATCACACATTTTGATCACCTCTGCAGCACAGGATCCAAGAAGTAAATCTCTCTGCAAAGGAAAATTTAGTATCTCATTTTAACATCATCTGGGAGGTTTTGAGAATGCAGCTATGCAAACTTCCTCAAAACAGTACCAGTGACTATAACCATGGAAGGCGTATCTCCCAAAACCAAGAACACACTGTATACAATGAGTAGTGACTTGAACAATAGAAGAAAATAAATTATTTAAAGCAGATTTGTCCTCACAAGAAGAAACTGCAGACAAAAACATTTGTCATATTTTACAGTTAGGGCACACATACATACATATGAGCCTGACAGTTTAAAATTTTGAAAATCAAAGATGCAAAAACATACATTTTTTTCCCATACTTATCAATAATCTCCCCATCTGTATCAGAAACAGTAGGATTGGAACTAACTATGTGTTTAGCAGAAGAAGAATAAACTATAGCCATAGCTGCTGGATACGATTTGTGAAGTGTATGAAAACTTAAAGACTGAGGAACTTTATACATCCTATCTGCCTTTTAAGAGCAGCTGGCTGACTGTCAGGAATATTGCATGCAATGACACACAGCTTTCAAAGCTGACAGAACAAGAGGAATGAGTGCAGGTTCTGGAAATTCCTTCTGTAACAACTCATAGTACTCTCTTAGGGAATGAGAAACCTCAGGAAACATGGCACATTGTAGAAATAGTCTCAGAGAAAGAGAAACCCCCACAAAGAGAGTCAGAAACTGAGCTGTCCTCTGAGTCTAACTCAGAAATTTGAGGAGAAAACCTTGTGTCTGTCCCGTTGTCCTCCTGTCCAGATTCAGAATCCTGAGTATCTTCAGGAAAGAAGGCATACCTCTTTTGTTTCCCAGAAACTGCTTTACAAGAAGGATCCATAGCCTGAATTAAAGTCTGAGCAGACTTAGTAAATTACTCTCATCTGTGGAAGGTTGCTGGAACAGGGCTTAGTTCTGAGCTTTTTTATTGGTTAATTTGTTTAAATTAGTTTGTTCTCATTTGCTACATAAGCACTGCATTTGTGCTTGTTTTAGCAAAGCTCCACAGAGTCTGGTGATCAGCTACTGCTCTGCTGTGTTTATCTGATCAATCCAAGGCATCTGCTGAGCTCTGCAAAACTTAAATACAATTTTTCACTGTAAATTGCAGTTTTGAACTGCATTTTTACCACATCACTGCCTATCTCAACTGTTTTTTTTTTTCTAAAATTGTTGTACTTTGTTTGCTGTAGCATAGACTAAATTCAGACCTGCTGAATCTAGTTCTGTTTGTATAACTTGAGTACTAAACAACCAGGCCAGGCTAGTTCTGTTTGTATAACTTGAGCACCAAATCAGGCCACCTTTTGTTGGAGAGGGTTCCCCTACATCCTAGTGGCAGGAGTGCGCAGATAAAACTCATCTGAATGAAAGTTGCTGGAACAGGCCTCAGTTTTGAGCTTTTTTATTGGTTAATTTATTTAAATCAGCTTGCTCTCATTTGCCACATAATCACCACGTTTGCTTGGTTTTGTACTTGTTTGCGCATCGCTCACAGCTGAGCAGCAGTGGGCACCATTGATGGTTATAGACACAAACACTTCTGCCTGCAAACTTTCCCTTTTAATAGGTGATACGTTCAGCAAAGCTCCTGAGGTACCAACACAGATCCTACCCACTAGCCCTTCTTAGTTTTTTTGTCCACTTCTCCTGTCCTCTATTTTACCTGGGCCTTTCTGTCCTCTCCCTGTTTTCTAACCACATCAACTTACCTAGCATTATGGATGGACAATTTCCCAGTTTCTCCAGCCAGCCTGGTCGACATGGGCAACCTGAGGCAGTGCAGCAATTACCTCAAGTACACTTACAACCCACTTCTTTTAGTCCACACAAATTCATTATGTGAGAGAAGCATCTATATCAAGAACCTAGAATCCAGGCTCTCTCACTCACCAGTCAGTTCATCTGATACTAAGCAGGCTGTCAGCAGGCACACCTCACATCCTGCACCTACCAGACTAAAAACACATAAACCTACATAGGCGGAGGTCCTTAACAGAAGCTCATCTAAACATCAGATACCTCCCAAACACAAACACAAGCAGAATTCACATAATGCATCCTCTGTAGAACATAGTACACATAATATATCACACACCAGTGTCTCACCAGTCAAGCCCATAAGGCATAATACAAAAAACAAACATCTTAGTCATTGGCAACTCATTTGTCAGACACATAGATGTCCCTCTCACCAGTTTGGATAAGGAAAAAGTCATGGTCAGCTGTCTGTCAGGTGCCAGGATCCACCACATCATACACGTACCCAAGTCTCTCAACTACAGGCACTGTTATGACTCCATCATAGTCCATGTTGGTGTGAATGATTTGAGACGTACCTTACTGGACTATATCAAGAGAGACATGACTGACCTCTCTGATTATCTGTCTCAGGCAGGTATGTCCCTGGCTTTAAGCAGCATTTTACCTTCCCCTCAGATGATACCTCAGTACAAACAAAGAATGATTGACTTAAATAATTGGCTTAGTTTCTGGTGTCATTCAAAGAGGATACAGTGTCTGTCAGTCTGGGATGACATGGTCAACAGACCTCGATGTTTTGCCAGAGATGGTCTTCATCTGTCACCCCTGGGACGTTGGAAACTGGCTAAGACTCTTTCCACCCCATTGTGTCTTTTTTAGGCAATATGACAAGAACACAATTCCTGACATAGAAATACCCTCTAAAAACAACCTCAAGCTTATGTTGCTAAGTGCTAGGAGTCTAAACCAGAAACTTCACTCACTGGAAGCAGTCCTCACCTTGGAAGATGCTAACATTTGTGCAGTCACTGAGACCTGGTTTAAGGTTGGGGAGAGAACTCATTTTCTTCCACATGTTCAGACCACAAACTGAAGGCATGAGAACTAAAGAGGTGGTGTTATCAATATTTATTAAAGATAAATGCACCTCTAGATTGGTTAAACAGAATGATTCCCTTGAATTACTTCAGGTGAAATTGACTGTAGGTATGACCCCTCTTCAGATCATTGCCAGCTATAGGACCCCCTTCATAAATCTGGACATCCACTCAGCCTACTTGGATCTTCTTGAGTCAGTCAAGATACAACCAAATGCCCTGATTTTGGGTGACTTTAATTACCCATTCATTGACTGGGTAAACTGTATGTGTTCTAAATCATTTGCCCAAAGGTTCCTGGACTTCATTAACTCCAATGCCCTGGACCAGCCAGTTGACACACCAATAAAAGGCTCAAACCTCCTGGATCTGGTGCTCACCAACATGGGGGATGCTGCACCAACCCCAGTGTGTGGACATCCCTGGTGAGATCTGACCACAAATCAGTCTCACTAGAAGTAACTATAACAACCCCCCCCCCCCTTAGAAACAACTAGACTAAAAAACTTCTCCAAGGCCAATCACAGCCTCTTATGTGACAGCATAAATAGCTTCATAACCCCTCCTCCCGTGATGGAACAGACACCTATGCAGAGTTATACACCAATGCTTTATACAAGCACCTGTACAATTGTATTGACTCTGTCATACTTGATAGAACCAAAGCAAGATCTTCAAGGAAAAACAAACCTGCCTGTTAGACAAGTGCCATTAATAAGATATACAATAGGAGAAAGAAATTACTGTTTAAGAGTAGGAAGGAATGGTTTCAAAACTGGAAACACTCCCTCCTGTACTTAACAAGCAACTAAGACTCCTAGCGAAGTCCTCTAAAGCAAACTACAAATCCAAATTAGCTTTCCTAAATAACGATAACCACAAGCCATTCTTTAATTTCATCTGTAACCTCAAAGGTATGGCCCAGATTTGAGCTAAACTCATAGTTGTTGGTACTACATATACAGAACCTGTGGATATAGCAAACCTGCTGACTGACAGATTCAGTGAAAACATAACTCCCCCTGTCTCCACCGCATATACCCCAAATATCCCTAACACCTGTCTCCCACCTAGTATCTCTGAGGAGCAGGTCTTAAACGCCCTCTCCAAGGCCAAAAACATAGCCTCTATGAGACCAGACAACATCCCGGTCTGTGTTCTACATAGGTTAAAACAGGAATTAGCATCACCATTGTGCATGCTTTCAGTCGTAGCCTAAGTACTGGCTTCATCCCAGAAAAATGGAAAACAGCTACCGTCATCCCTTTGCACAAAGGGGGTGCATCCACGGACCAGGAACTATAGTCCCATTAGCCTCACCAGTCTTATCTTCAAGACCATGGAATGATTCATCATGGACCTTATTTTGTGCCCAAGCCTGGTAGGCACACTGGTGCCAGGACTGGAAAAAATGACAGTGTAGAATCATCAAAGTCCAGAAACATTCCTACAATGAGGCTAGGCCAGGCCCAGGGGGAGGATGCCCCCCATTGTAGAAGGAAGAAGCAGTCCACAAAATCACAAAAACTGATAGGCCAAAGAAGAGCCATAAAGGTGATAGAGTGGACTACTGAGGATAAGAAAGAAATTATGAATTGTTACTATTATGTAAAAAGCCCACAATTTCCAGACAGAGGATATACAAAGAGATTAAGAGATAAATTAGAGGAAAGAAAAATATTATCACAGGAAAAACTGTCAGAAGCTTCAAATAAAAAATTGTGTTCATTAATACAACAGATTTTTGAAAAACAGTACATAGATCAGGAAACTTTGATCTGTTTGGAAAAAGAAGCATCTGAGGAAGTGCGAAAATGTAAATAACAAAATCTAGATATTTTTGAAAAGTATAAAAAAGAAATATGCACATGGGAAAGACAGAGAGATTTAATATGGTGTGATATTTATGCAAAGGAGAAAGCAAGACTGTCCAATACAAAAAGAGCAGCACCAAAGATATTTGAAGAGAAATACAGGCAAATAAATCCAGACATGGAAAACTTTACAATACAAAAAATAAGAAGACAAAGAGTTAAAGTAGAAAAGAAGATTAGTAATGGAGAAGTTAAAGAAATAGAAACTGAGGTTATGGAGCACCTGCAAAATGAAAGATTCAGTGTAGAAAATCTAATGCAGAAAGCACCACAACAGGATAGAGCAATGGATATCCAAATTAAGTGGAAACCAGTGGAACAGGAAACAATTGGTCAGATACCATATCAAGATAATTTGGAGCCTTCCACAGGTGACCAGTATAAAAGTTCACTTGAAGCTAGACAGCAAGGGAAGGAACAGGAGACTGTGGAAACTCTGATGCAGTCAATGTTGAGGAGTGATAGGCCAGCGATTTCCCAAATGACAAAGCAACAGATGACACAGGATGAAATTGATGAGAAAGTGCAACAGGAAGATGCTACATAACTTTCTATAGAATGTTCGCAGGAAATGGAAAACAAGGGATGTGCCCTCAGTCTGGAAGAAAATGAACTAAGGGAAGAGTTGCTTGATTTAATGGACAAAGATATATTAAAATCAATGAAAGAAATAGACTGCAGAAGGTTAATAAAACCCAAAAAGTCAGAAATCTGATAAAGCACATGAACACAGTAATTAAAACTTTCCATAGAGATCCATGTGATATAACAGAAATGAACAGGATATGTTACTGTGCAGCTAAATTAATAACTGATAAAGTTCTACCACAAGAGCACAGGGTAGTAAGACAAAGGAAGGAGAGAAATCGAATACCATCATGGAAGTATCGAATAGAGAAAAATATAAAGCAGTTAAGACAAGTGTCACTGTTTAAAGACTATAGAAGAGGTAATAGATCAACAAAAATACTAAGAAAGATAGATGTGATAAAAGCAGTGTACAGTATTAGAACATATCAGGATCTATCATGCACTATCGCAAATAAATGAAAAATGTCAGCACAGGCAGAAAAACTTAGAAGATACATAGATAAATATAAAGGAAGAATACAAAATAAGCAATTTAGTGATGACCCAAAAAAGTTTTATAGAGAATTGGGAAACAAGGTAAAAGGAATTGAAAGACTGCCAAAAAAGAAGAAATAGATGCATTTTGGAGAAGTATCTATGAAGATCCTGTGGAACACAACAAAGACGCAAAATGGATAAAAGAAGTAAAATAAAGCATAAGAAATTTAAAGGTACAGGATATGAAATGGGATGAAGTAACAGCCAGAGAGATAGAAACAAAGTTAAGAAAAGCCTCTAACTGGAAAATCCTAGGCCCAGATGCAGTACCTAACTTTTGGTTAAATGTATTAACATCTTTGCATGAAGATCTAGCCATGAGTAAGAACTATTTATATGCACACCCTGAACAGACACCAGTCTGGCTAACAACAGTTAAAACAATGCTCTTAGTTAAGAGTGAGCCTGCAAGCTACTCCAAAAATTATAGACTAATAACTTGCCTTCCAATGACGTATAAAACTATACATGGGAATTGATGCCGACAGTTTATAGTCATTTAGAAGAAAACTCAATTATGGCAGAAGAATTAAAGGGCAATAAAAGAAAGTCCTATGGAACAAAGCATCATTTGTTGTTAAATAAAGTCATAGTGGAGAACTGTAAAAAGGGAAAGAATCTAAGTATGGCATGGATTGACTACAAAAAAGCATTTGATAGTATCCTACGTTCATGGATAACAGAGCACTTAAAAATGTATAAGATACACCCTACACTGATTGACTACATTACAGTGACCATGAAACAATGGCAGACCACTTTACAATTAAGCCATGATAAAGGACAAATTATTATCCCTGGGATAAAAATTCAAAGGAGGATATTCCAGGGTGACTCTCTGTCACTGTTGCTGTTCTGCCTTGCCATTAACCCATTAAGCTGTTTACTTAACAGCTTAGGCCATGGCTATAATTTGGCTCCTAGAAAACAACAAAGTCTAAAAACTTGTCATCTTCTCTTTGTTGGTGATTTAAAACTGTAGAGCTCTTCAAATGAGGAATTGAAACCACAGTTGCAGGTTATCAAAACATTTTCAGATATTAGAATGTCATTTGGTCTTGATAAATGTGCAAAAGCAACCTTTAAAGAAGGAAAACTGCAGCACCATGAAAACATCAGTTTGGGACAAGAATGTGATATAAAAGAACTTGAGCAAGAGGGAGTGTATAATTACTTGGGAATTGATGAGGGATCAGCAATAAAACATGAACAAATGCGAGTAAAACTTAGTAAGGAATATTTTAGAAGACTTAAATTAATCCTGAAAACAGCATTGACATCTAGGAACAAATTCCAAGCTATAAACACATTCGCTTTTCCTGTCCTAACTTACAATTTTGGAGTGATTGGCCCCAAAACATGTTGGATAGATTAGATATTGAAACAAGAAGTATGCTTCATGCTCACCAAATAATTTATAAAAAACAGTGCGTACTAAGATTATATATTTCCTGTTCCGAGGGAGGGATAGACCTCCTTGAAATTGATTACATGTATAGATCTGCAATCATGGTACTCCACACACATATCTGCTGACCTCACGAGACCCAAATGTAGTAAAAGTTTTGAAACATGAGGAGGATAAATCTAACATGACTTCCTTGCTTAACTTAACAGAAGCATACCAGCATCAAGCAGGAATGGAAATCAAACCAAAAGTAGATAAAAATCAGGCAGCAACTGAATGTGCCAAAAAAACAAAAGAAAGAATATAAGGTGAAGGATCAGATGAAAAGGCAAGAAATGTGAAAAATGCATAAATATAGTTGCAAGTATAGAAAACTTCTGGAAGAACCTCATGTTGATCAGGAATGAACGCAGAAATGGTTAAGGGGAGGTGAATTCAAATCAAGAGATGAAAGGTTAACATTGGTGACACAAGATAGTTTGCTACTTACAAGTTGGTTTACAAAGTCCATTGAACATGTGGGAGAAACAGACAAATGTAGGTTTTGTAAAACAGAATGGGAAACTGTCACACACCTAGTTTCTGGTTGTGACATACTAATGGCAGAAGGACTGTATACTGAAAGGCATAATAACGTGGCAAGAGTGCTGCACTTGGGATTGTGCAAATATTATGGTGTTGAAGTGGCTGAAAAACACTGGAAACATGAGACACAAAGCATCATAGAAAATTATGAAGTCTACATCACATGGGATCATCTATTACTAACAGTTCAAAAGACAGATGTTAGAAAACCAGATACAGTGGCCCAGGAAAAGAAGACAAAAGTTAGCATTGATCATTGAAATCACCACACCCAGTGACTACAGTGTCCTGCACGCAGAGAGACACAAAGTTATAAAATATCAGGATTTGGAAGCAGAAACAAGAGCAGTGTGGAAGAAAGATACCCAAATAGTTCCAATAGCTGTAGGAGCAATGAGTCTTATAAAACAGAGTCATAAATTTTATTTAGATACGTTACCAATACATGTAACTCTATATGAATTACAGGAGGAGTCATTACTGGGCACATTGCGGGTGCTGCAAAGAACACTTTTGGCTGACATCAAAGAGTAAAACAATACTAATTTCATGAACTTTAATCGGACTTTGACTTAGGAATGGGGTCCATTCCCATCATGGTATTAGAAACCCAAAAGATTTGGAGAAATTAAAAAGGGAGAGACCTTATTAACAAAGATATAGAAAATCTCTAAACACTCAACCCCACCCAGTTTGGCTTTGTTAAGGGGAGATCATGCCTTCTAAATGTGATGGGCTTCTTTGAGACAATCACCAAAGCCCTAGATGAGGGAAAATCTGTGCATATGGCCTACCTAGACTTAGCCAAGGCCTTTGAAACAATTCTCCACTCAGGCATCATTGATAAACTCACCCGCTGGGTATCAGCCTATATATTGTCAGGTGGGTTGCAAACTGGCTCACTGATCATACAGTCAAACTAGGGGGACTCCACTTCCTCCAGCAGACCCGTAACCAGTGGTGTTCCACAGGGATCGGTTCTGGGAGCCTTACTCTTTGACGATCTACTTCTCTGAAGTACAGGCTAAAACTAAAGGTCTGTGGCTGACAAAGTTTCATGATGACTGCAAACTGGGAGCGATCATTGAAACCCCTAGCGATGTCATTATCCTGCAAGAAGGTCTTACGCAGACTAATGACTGGTGCCAAAGTCATGGTCTTAAACTTAATGCAAAAAAATGCATTATCAACCCTCTTCTGCAAGGATGATGTTCCTGCAAACTGCCACATCAATAGCAATACCATAAGCACAAAGTCAGTGGTGAAAGATCTGGGCAGGCAGGTTGATAACAGCTTTAACTTCGATCACCATGTCTCCACTGTGCAAGAAAGGCATTTTATATTGCTCATCTCATAAGTGAGGGCATTGCCTCCAGAAAAAAAGAGGTTATAACTCCCTTGTACTCTTCCCTCATCAAACCAGTAATAGAGTATAATGCTCCCTTTAGTGTGTTCCTTTCCAAACACCTGCAGCAATTGAAGAGACCACAAAGGTTTCTTACAAAGAAAATTCAGGGTCTTCAAGATCTGTCTTATGCGGACAGACTGAACTCATTGTCACTTTGCTCTGTGTCATCCAGACTGCTGAGAGGCGACCTGTGCCTTGCATATAGAACACTCTCTAACTTAGCTTTAATGGAAATGGTGCACATTCGCAAGTCAAATGGCACATGGATCTCTCACTCAAAGGACCTTAACCTGATATGTGACATCAACAGAACTTGCTGGACAGACAGGTTTGTCTCACAGAGGTTGCCCCACCTTTGGAACAAGCTTCCTATTTGTGTTAAACAAACCTCCTCATTGGCCCTATTTAAGTGTAATTTGGACACTTGCATGGGTAACTGGAAATCCACTCCTGAGTTTCCACCTGTGTCCCTCTTGGACAGGCGCAATAGGTGCTGATTTTAGTGTCTGTCTGAAGCAGACACCCTTGTGAACACATGCTGAACTTGACTAGGCTTCTAAGGGCTGGGACAGGTAGCCTAGTAACCTCCCATCATCCTATAAGTATGTTTAAGTTTTTGTTTCTTTTTGTCAGGAAAAATAGAACCAGTAGTGTTATTAATGACATCAGCAGTAACTTCCCCAGGGATGGGTACAACATTCTGACAAAACAGGGAAGCCTTCCCTGTTCTCTCTCCCAGAACCGACAAGAGTGGCTCTGTCTTGCCCACTGAGGGGACCCCAGCAGTCACAGAGGATGTGGCTAACCCCTGGTCCATAGTGGCTGTAGGTGCTACACCAGAGAGATGTGAGGTAAAAGATGAGAGGCCTGAGGTACAACTAATGGCCACAGCAGAGTCACCCACCTGTGGCTGAGGAAAATTGCTAGTCTGCTGTAATGGCAAAGGCTATTTGTTTAACTTTTTCTTTTAGTGGATGAAAGAAGGGCTGACCATGTGAATGACAAGGCTATTCCATGGAAAAAACGAAAATGTTGCTTTGTTCCCTGGGAAAACAAGCACAAAAAGAAAAGGTTTTTAGAAGTCACGTTTTTCACAGACATTTAAAATAAAAAGCATTTTAAAACACTTTGCCCACCTCACAAAGCAAAGACACATTCTGTACGGAAAAAATGATTTTCATTTACTTTAAACAACTTTTAAACTGGCAGAAAAAAAGAATGCTGCAGTTTAAAAGTACAATACAGTCTTAAGACATCCATTAAAACACAAATTCCTAGCTTTAAAATAACTTTTCAGAAGAGGAAAGTGTCAGTAATAAACATCATTATTAAATGGAAGTTTTTCCCCAATGGGAACCTATCTGCCCAGCAAAGGAGCAGTACAAGTCAACCATCGATCTTCGAAAGTCCTAGAGGAGTATACTTTACAATGGCAGTTAAGTTCTAAAGGACTTGGCACCTATACTTGTCTTTTAGTTAGCTCAGCTTGTTGCCTGACAGTTTAGGTGCATGGAAGGTATCCTGAGGCTTTGGAAGCTGGCCGGATGTTATATTCTTGACAGGATATGACCCATTTAGCTAAGGCTACTGCAGCAGTGATATTTCGAACATCCATTGTTATGGTAAGTTTACTCACACAACTGTACTTTATGCATAGGGAAATAAATTCAATATTAATTTTTTTTATTTTAAGGAAGAAATAAGTTGCATCCGTGTTTTAATGCTCCAAGCTGACCAAACACCAGTTTACAATAAACTCAGAAGACGAATGCTTGTGAGGATACATATATCATATATAGGTATAGTATCTGCCCCTCTACCTCAACATAGGAAATCGCTTTCTGTGTATCTCCCCTCTGATGTTAAACTGGGATTAAAATTAAGGCACAAATACTTATAGTCATTTCAAGCTGCTGGTCTGCTGCTATCATATTTATATGCAATATGCTTCCTCATCCCCTATCTCCAAAAGGCAGCCATGTTCTGTGTACCCTTTAGATGTCAGACTGGGACAAAAATGAAAAAGTAAATTGAATATAACATATTTGATGTCAAACATTTTAAACAGCATGCTTATTTACTCTCCCACCAAATAATTATCTGTATACACATCAACTGTCTCATTGTAAGGTAAATGAAAAAAAAAAATAATGCTTATTGCATAATGTCTCGGACTTGTTACTTCTTTAGACAGTGCAGTGCTGCTATACAAGCTATAGTGACCCCCTGTGCACCCCTCTGAAGTTTGTGAGGAAAGTTAAAGAAATAATGATCACACTTTCCCCAGACCAACAGACTATATAGTGAGGAACTGGGAGGAAAATTAAATAATGATGTCACCAGCACCTCCACCCAGAGGTGCGCACACACACACACACACACACACACACACACACACAAGTATGGTGACCTTCTGTGTACGCCCATAAGTAGGGCTGGTTTTAGACTAGGTAGGGTTCAGGGCTGAGGTGATTACTAAGCCCATGTCAAAATCCTTTTATGCAGTCTTGTGTGTGATGCATTTTTCCCTTATTTTTTGACAGATGCCTGTTAAACTGAGCAAGAGACAACCAGGTCATTTACATTTATCCAGGAAAAAAAAACACCAACAGTTATAGCAACTTCTATGTACAATTCAGAAATATGACTATGATAAAAGAGAATGACTGTGTAATATATTTCACTATTGCTCCAAATAAACAGTTCTCACACATTAAAATGTTGTACATTGTTTCACATAATCCCAGTAGTCCTGCAAAGTCAAAACACTAAGCGAACAGCAGCAGGCAACTAATCATTTTTCCACAGAAGACAGCCACATCAGCTATTCCTACTCTGTCTGTCTGTACTTATCAGGTGTCCAGTAAAGTAGTCCATCTTACGTCTCACAAAGGCACACTAAACACACTAGTTCTTCATAGCCAAATAGTGACTGTTTAAACTAATCAAAGACAAGAAGATCAGTTACTTTCATCCAGCCAAGCCAACCCAGCAGTTAAAGCCACAATATCTGATGGCCATGTAATATTAATTCATCTCTTCAGTCCAAATAAACAAGTTCAAGTTACCACACATTAAAGTATTCCAGTCCAAGTTGCTCCACACAAATTAGAAAGACATAAAAATATTACAAAAATTATATGGCTGGTCACTGCCAGCATCATTGTAAAAATAGTAATGACCCTTTTCTCATTGCTCCATTCCACTCGTCTCAACTGATCTCACAAATCACAAAGCCAGAAATATATTGCCAAAAATATCTGTTTGAAAAGTGCCAGTATTATTGCAAAACATACTAATGACACTTATCTCACTGTGCCGTTCCCCTCATCCCAACTGCCCACACAAATCACAAAGCCAGAAATAATTGCCAAAAATTTTGGATGATCACTGACAACATTACTGTAAAAACAGTTATAACACACCTCATGGTACCATTCCCCTCATCCCAACTCTCCACGCAAATCACAAAGCCAGAAATATTGTCCACAATATCTGGTAGATCACTGCCAGCATTGTTGTAAAAACATAATAATATTTCTCATAGCGCCATTACCCTCATACCAGTTTCCCACACAAATCACAAATGATTATTATAAAAACAGTAGCAATACTTCTCACTTCACCATTCCCCTCATCCCAGCTGCCCACAGAAATCAGAAAGCTAAAAACATTACCCAAAATATTTGGTTGATTACTCCCAGCATTATTGTAAAAATAGAAATAATATTTCTCACCTTACCATTCCTGTCTTCCCAACTGCCCACACAAATCACAAAATCAGGACTATTGCGCAAAACAGCTGGTTGATCACTATAAAAACAGTAATAATATTTCTTACCCAGTCCATTCCCTCATCCCAACTGCCCACACAAATCACAAAGCCAGAAATATTGCCCAAGATATCTGGTTGATTGCTGCCAACAGCAGTATTGTAATAAAACATAGTAATAACGCTTACCTCATTGACACCATGTCATTCCTCTCATCTCTGTCCAGAATTCTACAGAATTTGACCTCATTTCCTTGTGTTAATGATTCTGATACAAAGTTGTACAAAAGGAAAAAAATAAAACTTCTGGAGATGGCTTCACTCCTATATTTCAAAATTGCAAAGTCACTATTTCTGTGAACTCACAATATTTAGATTAACGTAACCTAATGTGATTTGAATGTCAAGTCACCTATGGAACCCCTCGAACTCCGAATGTTCCGCCAGCAGGTTTTCTTTTTCTTTTAGTAGGGGCACTTTATATATTTATGCTTTTAAAGCAAAGAAACATTGCTCTACAAATAGGTAAGGAAAGAGTGCCTCTACAAACAGTGTACCATAGGTGGTCATCAAATTTTCCCATGTATAACGCCAGACCTGTATATGGCATAGCTTAGTATTTCTTTTCTTTCTTCTGTAAATTCGCATAGTCATGAAAATGAGTTGCCAGGGGGCATAAACACTTCAAACAGCTAATGGGGCTAAATATATTAATCAATCACAATTAGGACAGGAAAAACAAAACAAAAATTTTAGGGAAATTTTAATTTGTCACACATATTAAATTCATGAATGGTAAACAAATCAACTGTGTATACCAAGTGTTATTAGAAATTCTGAATTACATACCTAGTCAGTTCAAGCTTTTCTTTTGGTATTGGAGTAGCTATTTTCTTTGTAGTATTTTCAGGTTGTATGTTTTTATTCTTGTTTTCGCTAATAGGTTGTGCCATTATGAGAAATTCAGGCAGAGTAACATTAGGGTTTGATGCTAAAATGCCGAGGGTCACCTTAGTAACTTTTCTGAGCGCATGTGCCACATATCCCTTCTTTGTTACCTATGACAAAAGAAAAACAAAACAATTTTGAAAATTGTAATCTGCAGGGATTAATTTCTCTCTGAAACCATATTTTATAACAATACAGATCAGTCAGAAGACACACACACAAACTCTTCTGAAGGCAGCATGGATGCTATCTTGGCTACTGATACCAATATTTACTATATTACAAAGGTTGTTTTTCTATCATTCACGTTTTTCTAATAAATAATTTCTGGTGAACAAAATATTAATTGTGAATTGTTTCCATGCTGTTTAGGATTAAAAAGTATTACATTGTTCCGGTATGGTATAACAGCTAAAGAAAAAAGGCTTCTTTAGTTTAACAAGTAAGGTAGTCTCTTTGATAACATCTAAGTTGGTCCATAAAAGCTGTTTTTCCCTGCCACTGGCATGCATATTGCATTTTTCCTCTTATGCTTGGTAAGCCCACATTTTGCAGCACTAAAACCAAACCCATTATTTCTTCTATAGCCCAAGATTCCTTCTACATATTGTTGTATGTTAGGTGTGAATTGCAGACCCCAGTTGTACGTTTCATACAGTTCCCTTTTATCTTTATTTATAACATTCCATGATATACTTTTCTGCAATACCTTTACTCAGACCATGATGCCTTTCCTTCCAAATATGATTCTTGTATTACCATACATAGAAACCACGGTCATTTGCGTGAAGGGAGGAGACAGCCCATCTAAGCTGACAGTTATAACAACCTACCTTATCTACATTCTTCACTTCTCTCCCTTCCTCCACTTTTTTTCATGAATTCGTGTTTGGAACAGGGCATTGTTATTTTGTGATTCATTTTGGTAGCACTTTGTACAGGTTCACAACTCTCTCTCCCCATAATGGGGTATTTTCATAGATCCAATGAAGACCTGACCCCTACAAGCTTCAGCATATGCTCCATCATTCCCCTCCATTTCCTATTCAGGGTGACCCCTTCATATATCCCCTTTATGATCTAATGTACTGATAGAATGGATCCCACTGTTTCTTTCAGTTTCTAGTGATGAGTCTCAGATCTTCTAATCTTTGGTTGTGCCCTCATCCTTCTGGTTAGTGCATGTTCTGTAGATCCTTTCCTGCACTGTAATATTGTTCTCATTGTATGGCATCTAGAACTACATTCATTGCTGAAGATGTGCCATGACAAACGTCCAGCAGATTAGAAGTATTAATTCTTAGATTCTAAGGTCTATCCACCTGAGAATACACCCCAGCATACTGATTACTGCTGCCACAGCCCTATCACTGCTTCACTTCCTTTGTCATCCTACGTCTTACCTCCTTCTGCTGCACTTCCTCAAACTGCATGCCTTCTCTTTTGCCCTAATTGCTAGACTCATCCACATGTAACTATACTGGACTTCTTGTTTTCCCCTTTTGCCTCTTCCTCAAACCCTTGACCATAGCCCTGAGTACTCTGCCCTTGACTCTTTCCCTTGCGTTCACCCTCTTGATATGCTTCTGGTCTCTTGCCTCAGTTTTGACCATCTCTTTCAGCTCCACATAATCTATCCATTGAAATCACGTACCCATATGCCTTTGTCGTTGGTGTCTTTCTGTTCTCCAACTGTATATCACAAAGTGGCATCATTACTGTTTTCTAATGATACCTTCACCTGGGCATCTCTGTTCTCTCTCACTCCCCTTGCTTTGGTTAGGGACACTTATGGAATTATCTCCTTTTTAGTATCTTCTCATACTAGCTGGTCAAATTCCTCTCATGGTCAAGGACCTCATTCAAGACCCCCACTTCATTTCCACCCTGGAGATATGAATGCCTTGCTACGTTCCTGGCAGGCTTAGATCTTTCAGGGGTATAACCATCCCATTCCTTTTAGCCCATTAATTTATCCTGTCTCCAGTTCTCTCTCCTCTGCCTCCTCTGATATGTTCAGGTAACTCAAGATCCAACACAGTAAAATTCCTATCTCATCATTCTTACTATCAAGTACCAAATGTTATTTTGTGATAGAAGATAAGTTTTTCCTGTCATTCACTTGACAAACGGCACAGTTACAGCTCTAAGAAGCCTCTCACTGTGGGCTAGTTTGTCTATGAAGTGAGAATTGCTGATGCAGAAATTTGATTTAATCCTGAGTGTAGGTAAAACATCCAAGAAACCTGAAAAGGCACAGTCCATTATGTTTCCGAATGTCACAGCGGATGAAACCCTAAAAGATTAATACATTTGAGTTTCAAATGGTAAAGTTCTGCACTGATGATATAGAAAGCTCAGAAATACTGTCAGCTGAGGAAATCTGATATACATCTGCCATGAGTTCTTTGCATAGGCACAACATCTAACAGAAAGTAGTAATACTTATTTTACTGAGTTAAAGAATCAAGTTAAAGATTATGAGTTAGATAAGTTTCAATAATAAAGGCAATACATACTGTGGTGGTGGTGCTGCGGTAGCGTTGTCGCCTCACAGTTAGACGTTGCCCGTTTGATTCTCAGTTAGAGCATCATCTATGTAGTGACATGTGTGAATGGGCGTTCCTTTGTTGAAGGTTGTGCGTTAGGCCCGGCAAGCCAGTACGTAAAAATCTACTGCCAATCATTAGCGGATCAGAGTTCCGCTGTGGTGACCCCTAACCAGGAAAAGCCGAAAGACACAAACAAACAAGCAATAAGGGCAATACATGTGGCTTCACTAGTGATTCAGCATTAAGGAAAGTGACTGATGTATGTTCACCAAGTGAAATCATAGTTACAAGAGATCACACAGGAGTTAGAAATATATAAAGTGACTTGTGAGATGAAAAAGTTAAAAAAAACATGAGTCATGTAAAGCATTAGCAGTCTGTCAGCGTTACGCTTGTTCAAGGTGCTGCTACAAGTATAATAGAAAAAAATATTCAGCCATTAATTGTGTCAGGAAATCGTAGAAAGATAAATCCTTTTAATAAACCATGTAAACTGAAAAGAACAAGTTTTTATTTGAAGAAGGTTCATATGATGGAACAAAGACAAAAAACTGAATTGTCTGTCAGTGCAGAAAGATTGGAAAACTGCACAGAGTGTACTGTGTACAAGAAGGTGGTACAGGGAATGTTAAACAATATGATCAGGTGGAATTCTGGGCAGAGAAGTTCAAAGTGAATAATCAGTTTGTTGTGTTTAAACTAGTCATTAGTGCACCGTTTAATGTAATGGCTTCACAGATGTTCTGAATTTAATACACAGTAAGATAAAACTTTAAAAAAAATTGATGTGTAAATTACATACTTATTTAGATCATTAAGTAATACCAATAGACCTGAAAGTGCCTGCAAGTATAAAACACAAGATTCATTTCTAGATCTGGCTTGCCACAAAGGTGGTATAATAAACCTTCACAATGTAAGGTGCAGTGACTGAATGATTAGCTTTATGCACATGAAGAGTTATTAACTGGTTTGGGCTGTTCTCAGTCAGTTCATTATAGCCAGAGAGAGTTTCTGTCATGTTATCAGAGCTACCTGCTTTAAGGAAAGTTCCAACAGCCTGGAGGAATAAAATCAAGAAGGAGCTGAGCAGAATGTAGTGCATGGACAGGATTTGGGGACAGAATGGCCTAAGTGAATGGGTGAACAGCATAGACATTGAACACTGCTAAAGACATGATGAGTAATAGAATCCCAGAAATCACTCAGGATGTAAAATCAGATATGTTTAATAACGTACTAACTCTTTCATCTCCTGTACTATATGACTTTGTCAGAATAGAGAAAAGTTATGCAAACAACTCTGATAATATCAAATTATTATCAGGTGACTAAAAATCCAGTTTGGTAAACCATTACTGTATTAATTTCAGTATGAAATCAGTTTAAAACTGATCAAGGAACTGATTTTAGCTTTAAAACAGCTAATAAGAATAATACTGTCATTTATCTATGGATGCTAATAAGAATTCAAACATATCTGGCTCTCTAGCTTACTTTTTTTCAAATGTATTGTTCAAATATCCCACTTTTCTATTATTTCCTATTTGGGCATTAGTCAAAAACTGATCTTTTTTAATTAGGGAAATAAAAAATACCTATGCAATGCATTACATAAAGCCTAAGTTCCAATAGAGCAGACATACTCTGTAATTTGTTATGAAATCTTTCTATTGGCTTTACTTATACAGAAAATGTCACAAATGAAATATAATGCCAGATAAACCACATATTCAGAATTGCAGTTAAATAACTTCTAACCATTAAATTCCATTTCATGCTTTGCAGTGAACACAACTGTATATACCAAAGTGCCTGTTAACAATTTGCCCGGAAGTAATTAGATTTCTTAGCAGCAGCAGCAACAACAACAACAAAAAATAATTGCTGGTCATTTCATTCAATAGATTAGGTAATGAACCACTATCCTTAGAAGGATGCTCATTTCCTAAAATAATTTTCAAATTCCACAAGCCTATTTTCTTAATGTTATAAGCACCTGTGTTAAATTTATTATTATTTTTTTTATTTTAAATTTGTTAACTGGTGTAGAGCACTGACTCTATTGCATCTATTTGAGTCTCAGCCTGGGAGATAAACATAATAGATACATAATATTACATACAGAGTGAAATAGAAAGCACAATATATGCATGTATTGCATGCAGCATGAATATCCATGCTTTGCTGAGGGCATAAAGACAATAGATACATAACATTATATACAAAGTGACTTAACAAAACACACTGTATACATACATTGCATATAGACTAGATATCAGAGCTGGCATGCTGAAAGCATCACAATTAAAAGCAGAGTCAGAATAAGCTAAGAAGAGGTTAAATTATATGACCAGGGAGATAGCAGTTACATTTTTCTAGAGTTTTGCAATGTGCTTTTAGTTCTGATCAAAAATGGGATAAGAGAAATTCCCACAGTTTAACACATTGCATCACGGTGTCAGTAACCCAGCTTGTAGCACATTTGCCTATGGTGCAGAAGGCTGTGGCTTCTATTGCCACACCAGAGAGATGGTTCATTGACACCATAGTGCAGTCTAAGGGCTAAGTGAGTATTACACACGAAAAAGGTACCTCTGAGCCAAAGATAGTACCAAGTGCCAAATTAAGCCAGTTTATTCAATGAGCACAAATATGTAAAAACACAAACACTGAAGAATTGTCATTAACGCAATTCACACCACATGCATTTTCATCTCTCCACTGCAAGACTGTTTTAAGTCCTTAAGTACAAGATTTTTGAACTTTTTTTTCAAGTCTTATCCTCTGGTGGAACTCAGACACCCTAAGATATTCTTACATAGTCTTACTTAGCCGAAGAACAGGGCCCCATTATTAAAACTTTCCATAAAAATGCAGAAATCTCTCTCTATAGGCTAAATCCTTTTGCTCCAGAGCATTTTACAGCTACTGTTTTTACATCTCTAGTCTTCAAGAAGAGGGGAAATCAGCAGCCAGAGTGAACAAATCTTCAGGACTTTCTTGCCTTTACAGAGTGTAGAGTGCATACATCCTGATCTTCTAAAAGATATGACATCAATAAATAATTTTCAATCCCAACAACTAACTATATACACAAATAGGAGGATGGTGGGTGTGTGCGGCTGCTGCAGCAGTGAGGAATTCGCACATCTACTGTTATGGTAAGTACAACTTACACAACTGTACTATGATCATCATTCTCACTGTCGAAGTGGCCTTTTGGCTATATGGGTCGATTACCTGTAAGGAGGAGGAAGGATAAGGATTCTGGAGAATGCCAATCCTGGAAAAGGAATCCAGTATGTAATGCTTTGTAAAAATATGTAGAGAGAACCATGTTGTTGCCTCTAGAATGCCTCTGGAGTCCACCCCTTCCCAACATGCCATCACAGAAAACAAGGCTTGGTTAGAATGATATATAAGGGCCAGTAATTCTGCCTGTTTTAGTAAAATTCAGTTACTGACTAGTAAGTACACTGTCAGCAAAGAAGAAACTTAGAGAGCCTGAAAGAAAATCAACTAGAAAAGGTGAAGAGAAAACAATGACTGAGAAGAACTGTGCAGTTGTTTGGCAAAAAGCAGTCCAAGTTCCAGTTTTGGCATAAGGGATAGTTTCCAGTAATTTAGAGGGAAAATAAATCAAATGTGCTTAGAGCTGAATAAAATAAATGAAACACTGAAAGAGTATATCCACTCAAATAAGAAAAGGCTAGACAAAATGGAAGAAGCTTTAAACAGTTATTCATATGAACTGATAAAACTGCAAAAATTAGAAGTCATAATGAAGAAAAGGCTGGCTCAGTATGAGACTGCCAAGAAGAGCTGTTTCAAAAAATGGTAGCATTACAGGACAGATCACACAGAGAAAACCTGAGATTTTCTCTCCTACCAGAGAAACTGGAAGGAAAACACTATATTAATTTTATGAAAGCACAAATAAGTGACTTGACTGCTGTTCCACAGCAGGACTTATTAACTGAAAGGGTACATTGTGTGTATGGTCCAAACCTGGCCATGAGAAACCAGACTTGACTTGTATTAGTAAAGATACAACCATAACTGCAAAAATAATTCATTCCGACAAAACTGTGGCAGAAGGGCAAATTATTAAAAACTGGAGGCAGTAGAGTGTTTGTGGAAAATGATTATTCGGCATATACCAGGCAGAAGAGAAGCAAATTTATCCCAGCAATCAGGGAACGGTGAGAGGCAGGTGTGATTCAAGCTGTTGTATCCAGCTATTTCCAGAATATTTTTTCCAGGAGGATCAAAGTCATTTTTTTATGCAGAACAGGCTAAGGAGGAAATACAAAAAATTGTCCAACAAAAAGTGAGCCATCAAATAAAAGGGAACCGTGCTTCTCATTCTTCTGATTATAAAGCTGATAGACTTTGCCAGTGAAACCTTTTCCAGTGTTCCAAAGGAAAATGATGGAGCTGACTAGAAGAAACCACAGTACCTTAGATTTGAGCCAGAGTCTGGGGCTGGGAGATGGAGACATTAGTGAATAAATGTGAGAATATAAAGCATTGATCACATTTGTGAAATATGGCTTTACAAGAAAAAGAGGATGAGAAAATTGGACTTTTGTTGATTTTGTTAAACTTATTTAGGGACTGAAAGGCATTAACCCCATTTCATATCATTAATGTTTGGAAGGACACTAAAAGGGAAAAAAAGAAATGGAAAAAGTAACTTTAAGTAAACCAATGCTTGTTCTTAACAGTATTTGTATTAAAACATTTCAAGTATTACTTGCATGTTATACAGTGGATATAAAAAGTTTACACACCCCTGTTAAAATGCCAGGTTTTTGTGATATAAAAAATGAGACCACAATAAATCATTTCTAAACTTTTCCCACCTTTAATGTGACCTCTAACCTGTACAATTCAACTGAAAAACAAATCTGTTAGGGAAAAAATATACAAAATAAAAAATGTACAATAAGCTGGCTGCATAAGTGTGCACACCCTTAAACTAATACTTTGTTGAAGCACCTTTTGATTTAATTACAGCATTCAGTCTTCTTTGTTACATACGTGCCATCAATTAAAGAGACTCTGATTAACCCCAAATAAAGTTCAGCTGTTCTAGCGGGATTTTCCTAACATTTACTCAGTTGCCTGCTACAGCAAAAGCCATGATTCACAGAGAGCTTACAAAGCATCAAAGGGATCTCATTGCTGAAAGGTATCAGTAAGGAGAAGGGTACAAAAACATTCCACAGCACTGGATATACCATGGAACATAGTGAAGACGGTCATCAAAATGTGGAGAAAATATGGGACAACAGTGACATTGCAAAGAACTGGACGTTCCTCCAAAATTGCTGAAAAGACAAGATGAAAACTGGTCAGGGAGGCTGCCAAGAGACCTACAGCAACACTGAAGGAGCTGCAGGAATTTCTGGCAAATACTGGTTGTGTACTACATGTGACAACGATCTTCCGTATTCTTCATATGTCTGGGCTATGGGGTAGGGTTGCAAGATGGAAGCCTTTTCTTACACAGAAAAACATTACAGGCCTGGCTAAAATTTGCAAATCAATACATCAAGTCTCTCAAAAGCATGTGGGGAAATGTGTTATGGTCTGATGAGACCAAGGTTGAACTTATTGGCCACCATTCCAAAAGGTATGTTTGGCACAAAAACAACACTTTGCATCACCAAAAGAACACTATCCCAACAGTGAAGCATGGTGATGGCAGTATCATGCTTTGGGGTTGCTTTTCTTCAGCTGGAACTGGGGCTTTAGTCAAGGTGGAGGGAATTATGAACAGTTCCAAATACCAGTCACTTTTGGCCTAAAACCTTCAGGCATCTGCTAGAAAGCTGAAGATGAAGACGAATTTCACCTTTCAGTACGACAATGACCCCAAGCATACATTCAAATCAACAAAAGAATGACTTCACCAGAAGAAAATTAAAGTTTTGGAATGGCCCGGCAAGAGCCCAGAGCTAAATCCAATAGAAAATCTGTGGGATGACCTGAAGAGGGCTGTGCATAAGAGATGCCCTTGCAATCTGACAGATTTAGAGCATTTTTGCAAGGAAGAGTAGCCGAATATTGCCAAGTGAAGATGTGCCATGCTGATAGACTCCTACCCAAGAAGACTGAATGCTGTAATTAAATCAAAACATGCTTCAACAAAGTATTATTTTAGAGATGTGCACACTTATCCAACCAGCTTATTGTACATTTTTTATTTTTTATATTTTTCCCCAGTTGAATTGTACAGGTTATAGGTCACATTAAATGTGGGAAAAGTTTTTAAATGATTTAGTGTGGTCTCATTTTTTTATATCACAAAACCCTGGCATTTTAACAAGGGTGTATAAACTTTTTATAGCCACTGTATAATAAAACATTTTCAGTGATTGTTGTATGTGATAAAGATACTAAAGTAAATAAATACTTTAAACAATTACTTTTTTTTCTTTTTTAGTTTTAAGAAATATAGGAATTACAATGTAAAAAGAGAAGAAAGGCTGGACAAAAGTATGTTTAAATTAATATGTTGTAATCTTGGGCTGTTGAGGTGGGGAATAGGATGTAAAAGTGCATTGATTATAACATATGTAAAGTTGAGATGTTTTCTCTTACTTTTTCATAAGTGAAATGCTGAATTCATGCCCTTGGTTTAATCTAATTACAAGCTTTTTGTGTAAGCAAGTGGGGGTTAAAATAAGAGATCCCTGTGAATTTAATGAATAGTTTTCCTTTAGCAAATAAATGTTCAGTGTGAGTTGAGAAGTCTGCAGCTGAGGGCAGCTGTACATTCTGTTCTTATGTTTCCATGGAGACAAGACGACTACATGTGAAGGCAATAAGTCTTGAGAGTCCAGAACATTGTTTGCTGAGAGAAATATAAAATGAAAAGGTACAAGGTCAAACAGCTTAGTAAAAAATTAAAGTCTGAAATTATTGGAACTGAATAAGAAATAGCAACTTTTCTGGAGCCTAAATACATCAATGCATTTACTAGGGCAGCATATCATTTAGTTTTATTTAAAGACAGCCAGTGCACTTTTTCTTACGACTACAAGTTAATGTTTTATGTGGGGACTGAAAGGCATTTACCCATACAAGCTGTTTTTTCACAGCTGAGAGGGGAATAATGAAAACAGAAGAACAGGCAGCAATTAGTGTAAATAGGAGCACATGTTGTAATATGTGCCTTAGCATGGTTAACCTTAATTTTTGATTAGGTAATGTCTGTGGGTGCAGCTGTCAATTTGGGAGAATTTTTCCTATGGGGGTGGGGTTAAACTTAATTTTTTGAAGATGTACATGGTTTTGTGAGTTTGTTTTAAATTAATAGGTTATGGGAGTATTTTGGGAGTGTTTGTTTGTTTTTTGCTTGAGAGTTTTTATAAAAATAAACAGGGATATAAAATGTGACATAAGCTCAAATGGAGATGGCAAGAAACAGCTCTATAAAGGACCAACCTGCCAAACATTAGAGGGTGCACATAACACAAAAGATGTAGTCATTTAAAAAATCTGTCATATAATAAGTCAACCCAGTAGTCAGGGACTTGGGGACACATGTAGATAGTAATCTAGCCTTTGACCATCACATGTCTACAGTAGTGAGGAAATCATTCTATGTTGCACAACTTATAAACAAAGGTATGGTATCTAGGTCATTGTTCTACTGTATTCTTCATCATCAGACCTATCATTCACTACAATGTCCCCTTTGGTATGTACCTAACTAGGCATATCCAACAAATGGAACTTCCATGGAGGTTTCTCACTAAAAGAATACAGGGCATACGTAAAATGTCCTATGCAGACTGCCTCAATGCCTTATCTCTGTATTCTGACTCTTATAGGCTGTTGAAGGGAGATCTATGCCTGACATACAGGGCATTGTCAGATCCCACCCTGATGGACTTCCTGCATATCCATAAAATAAACAGCACTAGAATTACCTGTTCTAAAGTTTTAAACCTTGCCTGTGATATAAATAGGACCTGCTGAAGAGACAGGTATTTATTGCAGAGACTACACTGACTCTAGAACAGGCTCCCCATCCATGTGAAGCAGAATCCCTTCCTATTCCAATTCAAGTTTAACTAAGACATTGGATGGGGAACAGGAAATTCATCTCTGGCTTGGCACCTATGTCTGTAATAGACACAGGCAACCTGTAAATGGTTCATCTCCCAGACCCCTGCTTGTAAATGTTTCATCTCCCATGCTCCCGCTTACACTTATCAATGATACCAGAACTTGTCAGAAATTTGGGATGCATGGCTATGCTTAAAAAGGTCCTTGTGGTTGTTAGCCTAGTAAACACCTACATGAACCTGTGAACCTATAAACGTATAACAGGTGAGAATAATTTCTTATCATAATGGCTACACTATCCATATTATTTTGGAACATGAATGGCTTCACAGGTATAGAGAAAAAGGTTTGAGTGTTGAATTATATTAAAAAATTCAGAGTGCAAATAGCAGTGCTACAGGAGACACATTTGAAAAGAAGTGAGCATGTGAATTTGACAAAGAAAGGATTTCAAGATGGCTATTCAGCAGAATATCAAGGACAATGGAAAAGGGAGTACTTATACTAATTGCTAGAGGAGCTCCAACAGTGACAGAAGAGGGAAAATAGATAATAATGGTAGATCTGTGGTAGTAAGGGGTTACTGGCAAGGGAGGAGGATTACACTGGCATGTATTTATATTTCACCTAAAACTGCTATTATGGAGATTAAGAAAATGTTGGGAGAAATACTCAGCTTTCAGCAGGGAATATTACTTACAGACTGGGACTGGAGCTTGATTTGTAACAGTGAGGATGTATCTGGGAAACATAGAAGGGAAAATACAACAAAAGAGGATAGATTTCTGAAGATATTTATGAAAATATTTGCTAAGGAATATATGAATTCAGCAGTATGTGGAGATAATTTATATATTTTTCCCAAGGTACAATAACTGGGCTAGACTAGACAGAAATTATATTTCAGAGGAACATTATCAATTAATTAAAAGCTTAAACACATATCCAATAACTACAGATCATGCACCAATAACAACTAAGATAATAATGCAGGGTAATGAAACAAAGATGAGATACTGGCACTTCTCCACCTACCTGTTAAAAGAGAAGAATTTTAGGAATGGTTAGTAGTAAGTATTCGAGAGTTATTAAGGAATATAGAAATGTCTTCAGAAGTTATAGCTAGTGAGTGGGATAAAATGAAAGTGAAGTTTAAAAATAGGGTAGAAATAACAGGGAAAGGAGATATGGTTTAGAAGAGTAACAAATTATTTAGAGGAGTTGACAAAAATTAAAGCATCACAGAATAAGGGAAATCTCACAGATCAAGGAGAGGCATAACTGTAGAGTGCTAAAGAGAAAATAAGGGAGTATCTGGATAACATGGATGAGTTTAGAAAAATTGCTGTTAAGCAACTGTTTTTTTTTTTTTTTTATGACGACTCCAGAACACAAAAACTTTTAGCACACTGACTTAGACAACAGAAAGTAGAAAGGGCTGTTGCCAAACTTACTGAGGCTGTAAACAAGAAAAATAGCAGAGATCCTGTAAAAGTATTAGAGATATTTTGGAAATTTTATGAAAAATTGTATAAAGCAGAGAAATTTGGAAATTAAGAAAAAGTAGAAATGGAAATATTTATGGAAAACCTAAGTATGCGGTAGATGAGGCTTAACAAGTAAAAGGAGATGAGCAAAAATGGTGATGTACAATCTGAAGAAAAGTCTCCAGGAATAAATGGTATTCCAGTGGAAGTTTGGAAACTAGGATGGAAGAAACTGATAAAGATCTAGAAGGTTCTGTTTAACAATATTTTGAAAGGAGGAGAAGAATAAGAAGTTATGTACCTACCATAACGTTCCATGTTAGTTGTCTTCTTCTCGCCTTCTTTCTTGCTGTTTGGGTTCAGAGCCGATCCTCGGCTCCGACTCGGCCATCTTCAAAAGCTCGAGAGCTGCTTACTGGCTCGAGGTCCCCCCATATCCCATGATACCTGGCACTAGATACCCAGATCTCATTTGATAAACCTAACTACAGACATAATAATAACAATTATAATAAAACAGTAAACTGTAGTAGGATACATGAACCTACTGGAGAGACTGATAGTCAGAAGTGATAGCCAGAAAAGACTCAGCCAGTGACAAAAAAACATAAGGAACTCTTCTCGGTCTACTAGGATAGGGGGATGGAGGGTGGGACGCAAGAAAGAAGGCGAGAAGAAGACAACTAACATGGAATGTTATGTTAGGTACATAACTTCTTAATGTTAAGTTGTCTATCTCGCCTTCATTCTTGCTGGTTGGGACAGCGTCCCTAGCACCTCAATCCTGGGTGGCTCATCAGAACAGACTCTTCAGAACAGTGGAACCAAAATCAGCTCTGCTCCTGGAGGCCACATCCAGCTTATAATGTGAAATGAAGGTATGTGGATTAGCCCATGTAGCTGCCCCACAAATAGTTTCCATTGGCAACCTGGCCTGAAAGGCCACTGAAGTAGCTAGAGCTCTGGTGGAGTGACCTTTAGGTTTAGCAGGAAGCTCTTTATTCCTTAACTGATATATAAATGTAATAATAGATGTCAACCACCTAGATAAGGTTACTTTCGACACCAGTATACCTTATTTACCTTCAGCGTAGGACAGGAACAACTGGTCTGATTTTCTGATTTGCTTGGTTCTATGCAAGTAAAAATGTAATTGTCTATGAACGTCCAACTGATGTAACTTGTATTCTGCCTTGTTGGAATAATTTGGAAAAAAACACAGGTAGGTCAATGGACTGATTCAAATTATTATCAAAAGTAACCTTTGGAAGAAAAGAAGGGTTCTATAATACAAAGAGAAACTCTATAATTGTGAAAAACTAGGTAAGGTGGATGAACACAAAGAGCCTGAAGTTCAGAAACTCTTCTAGCCGATGTAACAGCAACTAGAAGAAGGGTTTTCCAAGAAAGAAACTTCAAGGAACAAGAAGCTGCCGGTTCAAAGGGGGGCAGTATCAGGGAAGCTAAAATCAAATTCAGATCCCACGGAGGCGGATGATCTCTTATTGGGGGCCTGAGTAGAGTGGCCCCTTTAAGAAAGGCTTTACAAAGCTTATGGGACATGATGCTTGTATCAGATAAGCCCGTATGAAAGTTTGAAATTGCGGCTAGCTGAACTCTAATCATGGCAGAAGAGGATCCAGCTTGAAAAAGTTCTGCTAGAAATTTTAAAATATGGTGCACAGGGGCTGAAAAGGGATCTATATTCCTGGTCTCTGCCCATAAGGAAAAACGTTTCCACTTACTAGCATAAGTCTTTCTAGTGGTAGACTTATGCGAAGATAAGATGATTTCACGCACCGAGTGGCAGATGTTTGGAAGCCTGGCTAAGGTCGGAAGTGGAGAAACCAAGCAGTGAGCTGGAGAGATTGAAGAGATTGGTGCAGCCCACCCGATTGATGGATCAGGAGGTCTGAAAGAGGGTCCAGGGCTGCTCCAGAAGGTGATGATGCAGGAAAGGGAGCCAAATTTGTTGAGGCCAGTAAGGGGTAATGAGGATCATTTTGCATCCCAATATGGTAGCTTTCTGTATTAGTTTGGGAATCAGGGGAAATGGAGGGAATGCATAAAGAAGCCCCTGAGGCCAATCATGAACTAGAGCATCTCTGGGGGAGTGCCTGGGAAGAGGAAGGAGAGAGAAGAAATTGTCACACTTGCTGTTGAAGGGGGTGGCAAAAAGGTCGCAGCAAGGCTGACCCAATTTGCGGAAGATCTTGTCCGCCACAGTCTGATTGAGAGACCACTCGTGAAGCATGAGAATAGCCCTGCTCAGCCTGTCTGCTATAACGTTGGACTTCCCAGGGATGTGCGTTGCTATCAGAAACCATTGGGAAGAGATCGCCCACTGCCAAAGTCTGAGTGCTTCTCGACATAAGGGGTAGGACTTGGTTCCGCCCTGCTTGCTGATGTACCATACTACTGACATATTGTCTGTTTGAATTGCAATGGTCCCGGTGGGAAGAGAGTTCTGAAGAGCTTGCAACGCTAAAAGCACTGCTCTCATCTCCAAGACGTTGATATGCATATGGTACTCGTGAGGCTGCCAGGTGCCTTGGACTGTTCTGCCCTGAAAATGCCCCTCCACCCGATCAGGGAGGCATCCGTGGTCACCGTAGCTACTGGAGGAGGAAGAATGAATGGTCTGCCCTGGTGTAATGATGGGGAAACCATCCACCAAACAAGTTGTTTTTTGCATGACTGCGTGATCACTATCATGTGAGACATTGGGAGTTGCTGGAAGGACCATTGTGTGAACAGCATCCACTGAAGAATCCTCATGTGAAAACGTGCAAGGGGGACTAGTATGATAGCCACTGCCATGAGACCCAATGTTTTTAGGATGAATCTGGCCTGAATCTTTTTGCATCCTAATAATACCTGCACATGTCATCGAATAGCTAACACTCTGTCTGCTGGAAGTCTCGCTGACGTCCTTTGTATTTAAGTTTGCGCCTATAAAGGTGATAGATTGAAAAGGCGACAATGCAGACTTTTCGAAATTTATTGTGATGCCTAGTTTGGAGCACGTTTGGATGGTGTAGTCTCTGGCTTGCTGCAGGTGACGCCTGGTGGTTGCAGTAAGGAGCCAGTCACCTAAATATGGAAACACCTGGAATCCTTGCCATCTCAGGTGAGCAGTAACTACTGCCAAACATTTGGTGAACACCCTGGGGGCTGTGGTGAGACCAAAGGGCAGAGCTCTGAACTGATAATGACTAGCTCCCAGCCGGAAGCGGAGGAATCTTCTGGAGCATCTGTCCATCTTGATATGGTAGTACGCGTCCTGAAGATCTATGGAGCACATCCAATTGTCCTGACCCAGAAAGGGTAAAATGGACTGTAGCATGACCATCCGGAACTTCGTTCTTTGAACAGACCTGTTTAGTTTGCTGAGATCCAGAATGGGTCTCCAGTCCCCTGTCTTTTTTGGTACCAAAAAAAACCTTGAGTAATTTCCGGATCCTTGTTGGTCTGCTGGGACTGACTGGATGGCTCTTTTTCTTAGCAGCTTTGAAATTTCTTGAACTGCTTGATCCCTTAGATTGGGTGGAACATCTGGAAGGGATTTGTTGGTAAAGTGTGGAGTGCGAAGGAAGGGGATTTTGTAGCCTTCGGATATGATAGAAAGTACCCATTTGTCTTGTGTTATACTTTGCCAAGCTTTTGGGTACAGAGATAATCTTCCCCCGACTGCCTCCGAAGGTGGACAGCTGGGCAGCACTTCAGGGATGCTGGAAGGGCTTGTCAGAGAAAGATTCTCTTTGGCCCTGATTTTGAGGACCCCCTCTGCCCCTAGGGCGGCGTCTATTGTTGTTCGCTCCTCTGCCCCTGGAGGGAAACTCTCCACGTGTGTCAGGCACGGCTCCCTGGGGTTTACAGAACCACATTTTCCCACTCTTCTGACCTTTAGGATACGGTCTTGAAGGAGTGGAAAAACGGACTCCCACAGCAGAGAGTATTGCCTTCCTGCTCACACCTGGTAAGGGTATCCTTCACCTGTGGTCCAAACAGAGCAGAACCATCAAAGGGGGTGTTGGAAAGATGCCCTGAAGGGTTCTGCAAAGTTGCATAACCGCATCCAAGCGTGTCTCCTCAGAGCTACGCCTGTGCCTGTGGGCCCTACTCGCGCCATCGGCTGCATAAGAGATGAGCCGCATGGAGGAGTTTACTACCAAATTTAGAGTCGCCAGCTGGGAGGCAACCTTAGCCTGGGCCCCCGCAGCTGATGAATCTTGAAGGGTATCTCCGAGCTCTTTAAGGAGATCCCTTTGAAGGCGGGTAAAATGGCACAAATAGTTCAGAGACCTCATGGAGAAGGTCACTGAGGAAAACATCCGCTTCCCATATCTGTCCATCATCCTAGATTCCTTATTAGGGGGATGGACAGACGAAGAAGTTTCAGCCAACTCCTTTTTAGTGGCCGCTGCTACCACCATGGCATCAACGGGAACACCCTTGGTCAGAAATTGCTTGTCTTGGGCAGTAATGAATTTTGTGGGCCTGCGGGGAGTTGGTTCCATTGTGTCTGGAGCTGACCATGCCTTTCGAGCCACCACAGACATCAGTGGATTGAAAGGCAGAGACACCCAGGAGGTGGAGGGTCGGGATCCAAACGCATCCAGGAATACCGACTCATCCTCGGAAGGGTTAAGGGTAGTCCAGTTCCCCCTCTGCCTAAGAATTTCAAGGATGTCTGAGAAGGAGACGTCCTCAGAGGGGGATCTTGGGGACCCTTCTGACTCCTCTAAGTCGGTATCTGTAGTGACAGACTCAGGGGAGTCAACATGCTTCCTCTTGCATTTCCTCTTTCGAGGGGGCTCCTCTGAATGAACAGGGGAGGCCTCGGAAGAGGACAATACACCCAATGGGGTGCCCTGGAGCGCTTGTTCCCCACGCTTGGGGTCTGGAGGAGGGGCCGAGGCAGGAGCAGGCACCATGGGGGGAGGAGCTGATGAGGCCGACCATGAGGCTGACTCAGATGCCAGCACACTCCTCATGACCTCGAACGCGCCCCTTCCCAATATCGGAGAAGGCTCCAGCTCTAAAGAGATCAGGATGCTCCCCGGCACCGAGAGAGATGGCTCCGAAGCCGATGTAGGAGCCGAACTCACCTGTGCTGAAGCTCCAAGAGGGAGAACGGGGTCGGACAAGGGTCCGATGCCACTCACCCCTTTGGAGCCAACGAGGGAGTCCCAGTGCCCAGATCCCTCCAAGGACGGCACAATGGAAGAGATTGGAGCCGACGACGGAACCGAACAGGGAGGTATCAGTGCTGATGGTCCCACGATTCCAGCCTCAGCATGCTCCGGCTCTGAACTCAATGGATGAGTCAAAAGAGGAACTATTGCAGGGACAGGTAGAGCCAAACCCTGATGAGGGGGGCTGGATAGCATTTTAGCCAGGGCCTGCGATTTTAAAAGCCTGCTCACCACTCTCTCCAAATCATGGTCAGAAAGTCTAGATGACTGAGAAGAGTGGGATCGATGACTTTGCTCCGATTGCAGCAAGGGTGACCCTGGAGCCGAGTGTATCGACTCCAAGGATGGTGACCTGGAGTGTTTTCGACTCCCTGACGGTTCCGACAGAAGAGTCGGGGCCGACTGGGAGATAGGTACTTCAGCTCCAGCCAAAGCCAAAGTTGACTTGGAGATAGGTACTTCGGTTCCAGCCGGAACGGAAGTTGAAGCAGAAGCCACACCCGGCGACGGCTCCGAACTGGGAGCTGATGGCTTCGATGGCCTGGAAGGTTTCACTGACTGAGTCTTGGCCGGTGATCCTTCAGGTTTAAGCAAACCCCTAAGGATAAGCTTATTCCTATGCTCCTGCAGGACTTATGGACTAAAGGCGTGACACACCGAACAAGAGTCCTGCAGGTGTAGGGCACCCAAGCAGTAGACACAAGAAGTGCGACCATCTGTCAGAGACATTTTCTGACAGCATGAGTCACACTTCTTGAATCCAGACACTTTCGTGTCTTTAAACATTCCTGTAAAGGAAAATCTCTCTCTCTCTCTCTCTATATATATATATATATATATATATATATATATATATATATATATATATATAAGACCTACAAACTACCCACAATTTCTAATGAAACAAATTTTTCTACGTTAAAAAAGAAAACAAGGATAAGCCTCTAACTAAAATGGCTTACATTGTTGTGGGGGAGGGGAAAACTCTCTAAGAAGAAAACGAGTTTTTAAGGGGAATTATATACTAACAAACACCACAAATCCTACAACTATGTATGATATTAAGTATTATAACTATCAATATACAAAAAGTTCTAATATAATCAAAAAAGTGAAAAAATATGACCTGAGCCGGTAAACACAACCTCGTAGCAGAAGCGGCAAACGAGATCTGGGTATCTAGCGCCAGGTATCATGGGATATAGGGGAGACCTCAAGCCAGTAAGCAGCTCTCGAGCTTTTGAAGATGGCCGAGTCGGAGCCGAGGCTCGGCTCTGAACCCAACCAGCAAGAATGAAGGCGAGATAGACAACTTAACATCCAAGATTCTGGAAGAAAACGGTGGCTGTAATACCTAAAGAAAGTAACAACCCATAGAGACACAGCTTCATATAGGCCCATTACAATTTTAAACCAAGATTATAAAGTGTTTATGTCTATAATAGCTGAAAGAATGGCAAAGGTGTTGCTCAAATGGGTAAACATAGGTCAGTGTGGTTTTGTAGAGGGAAGACATACATTTGACAACATCAGTAGGACACTGATGACCCAGAAGGAAGGAGAATGGAAGAAAAAGCCACAGTTCTTGGTGGTCTTGATGCAGAGAAAGCTGGGATTTTCTGAGTAGAGCAATGGAAGCATTTGCATTCCCTGATACAATAATAAGGTTAATTAGGAAGATATGCGAGGGATTGGGGGCAAAGCCTAAAGTGGGAGGATTGCTGTCTGATAAGTTGTATCTGAACAGAAGAACCAGGCATTGGTGTCCTCTTTCCCCTTTATTTGCATTATATTTAGAGTCATTGGCAAAGAAAATGAGGGACTCAGAAATTCAAGGATATAATTGGTACAATAGTCAAGAAAAGCTGGCTTTATTTACAGATGACATTATTTTGTACCTGATAAAACCAGTAAAGTCCTAATCAGTGTTGTGGAACATTTTGAGACAGTTTTAAGTCTTTTCAGGATATAAAATTAATGAAAATTAAACTATATTACCACATATGAATTGCTTCAGCAATTCCCATATTTTGGGGACACAACACAATGAAGTATTTAAGAATATAGGTTTAAAAGGATTCTGTTATAGCAGCTACATATATGTGGGAAGAGAATAAACAAAAGATAAAACAGAAACTGGAAGCTCTTGTTAATGGATACAGATAGCACAATAAAAACTGAAAATGTTTTTAGTCCCTTTAGTTTTGTGCACAAGCCAGGCATATTTTATCAACCAAAGGAGAAGTTGTGGAGAATAATTAATAAAGAGTTGAAAGATGATTTTATATGGGAGGAGAAGACATCAAGGGTCAAGTGGGATAAGCTGACCCTTCCAAAAGAATAAGGTTATTTAGGACTACCAGAGTTGAAGGGATATTTTGGAGCTACACAGTTAAGACTCAGATACATAACTGAAGCAGAAAGCCATAATTCAGGGTGAAAAGGGATGATGATAAAGGTAGACTAAAATACAACAAATAATGGGAGAGCAGGGTTTTAGTTGCAGATCCTTAAGGAGCATAATAACAGCCATACATAATATTATATTCATAAAGCAGCAAAAAGTATTCTGAAAAATAGGCCTACACTAGAATGGAGAAAGGAGATTCTGCTGATAGGTATGACTGCAATTAAGGGACAGAGAATAGGCAAGAGGAGTGGAATTTACAAGAGTAAACTGGCACAGGAACCAAGGTATTGGGCACAAATAACAAAAGAGGGAAAGGTAATAGAATGGGCAGAGGCCAAGAAGACATCTGGACTGCCTTCCCTATCAGGGACTGATATCAGAGTATAGACAATGAGAAAGGGATGGGGGAATCCTAAGTGAAATACCAGCTCTGGTAGAGTTTTTAGTTGAATCTAGAACAGAAACTGCTGTTAAAATGGGATAATTATTATGGCATATAAAATATTGCATGATAACTATAGGAATCAATGAGAGAGGTTAGAAAAGATTGGGGAGAGAGAGACTGGGTAAACAATTCACAACAAAAAAATAATAGGAGGACATAATATATGGCTCCCAAATAAGCAACAAATTCTAGAAGATTTAGAATTTTTGCTTGGAAGAGTTTGTATAGATACTTTTATGTCCCAAGCAGATTCTAAAGAATTTTTCCTCAGGTAGATGGCAAATGTTGGAGGTGTGATGGGGAAGAAAGGGATAACTGGGAGCCATATGCTTTGGGAGTGTAATGAGTTGGCACACTTTAAAAATTCCCCGGAGTACTCTGGCAGAAATATTGGGTGAGCCAGTGGATGTAACTAAGGAAATTATTTTTTGAGCTGAGATATAGGATGTGAATTGTCTAGACATAGTACAGCTTTGTTTAATTCTGGTGGCTTCCATAAAAGCAAGTACTAGAAAATGGAAATTAAAGTCTAAACCAACTGTATCTGAAGAAGTGAATATTGTAACACAGACAATATTTTTAATTATATTTAGTAAAGAATAGGAGCAAGTTACATAGAAAAAATGGAAACTGTGGGACTAACAGATGCAGAATAATCTTTTGGAGGAGGAGTGAGGTTTAAGGGAAGGCAGGAATTGAACAATTGATGTAATGTTGGTTTGATGATAATTTTACAAAAGAATGTATGTGATGTATAATGTTTGTAACAGTGAACATGTTAAAACATCTTTCTTTTATATAAATATATGTTTGCCTATGTCAAGTGATAATTCAGTAAAGGTGTTTAAAGAAAAGAAATTAACCAAAAACAAACAAACTAGCTGGATCATATTTAGACAAAAAATTACTTTCCTATCAAAAAGTGAAGATCCTAGTTAAGTGTCACCTGAATAACAGGTGGTGATGCTTATTCCTGTCAGACACAATAGGCTGCAGGCAGCTTGGGAAGGACCCTTCGAAGTGGTAAGGAAGGTCTGTGATGTTAACTACATGGTAAAACTGCTACGCAAGAGGCAGGGACACAATGTTAATGTGATGAATCCTTACCATGATAGGGAGGCCCTTGTGCTGAGTATTTGCAGTGGGTGGCAGGAGGAGTCTGAGGGGGATCTGGTGAATGATCTCCTCAGTGAGGCTCAGACTGACACCTCAGTGGAAGGACTAGAAATGTCCCAGCAGCTATCTCCTACCCAGGTTTGAGAAATCTGAACAGTGTTACAGGAGTCTGGGGACATGTTCACTGGGAAATCTGGGTGCACCTACCTGGTGCTGCACCATGTGGATACAGGACCCCAAAGACATATCAAGCAGGCCCCTTACAGGGTGCATGAGTGAGTCAGACAGACACTGAGGGAGGAGATACAGGAAATGTTAGAAATGGGAGTAATCCAGTAGTCCAGCATTCCCTGAGCCTCTCCAGTGGTGCTGATAACAAAGAAGGATGAAAGTACCTGGTTCTGTGTGGACTACAGGAAACTAAACAGTCACACAGGCTCAGATGCTAACCCTGTGCCTTAGAGCATATGGGTGGGGCTAAGTACCTGACCACTATTGATCTGACCAAGGCCTACTGGTAGGTGCTCTTGACTCCCACCGCTAGACAGAGGTCAGCCTCTGTGACTCCTTACGGATTATATGAGTTCATGAAGGTGACCTTTGGCATGAAAAATGTCCCAGTGACCTTCCAGAGGCTGGTAGATTGTATCCTAGTAGGAGCAGTAGGTTATGGCCTTGCTTACATGGATGATATTGCCATCTACAGCCATTTCTGGCAAGAGCACCTTCAGCATGTCAGGGAGGTCCTTGGCAGACTAAAAAGGGCAGGGGTTAACCATTAAGCCCTGTAAATGTCAGATGGGTATGGCAGAGGTGTCCTACCTGGTACATAGAGCAGGGAGTGGTAAGATCAGGCCAGAACCTGCCAAAGTGGAAGCTATCTGTGCATGGCCTGCCGCTGTTACCAGAAAGCAAGTGAAGGCATTCTTAAGGACAGCAGGGTACTATATAAAGTTTGTTCCCAATTATAGTACAATAGCTGCTCCCCTCACAGACATGATGAGGGAAAATAGACAAGATAAGGTTGTGTGGACCTCAGCCAGCAAGCAGGCATTCCAAAAGCTTAAAAGGGCTTTGGGAGGACTCCATGTGGAAGCCTGTCCAAATTACAGCAAACATTTTGTTGTGCATGTGGATGCTTCAAACTATGGGTGGGGACTGTACTCAGCCAAGTTTCCTCCAAGCAAGAAGTACACCCTGTTGTATATCTCAGCTGAAGACTCCAACACAGGGAAAAATGTTATGCAGTTGTAGAAAAAGAATGTCTAAAACTTCAGTCCTGTCTGTATGGAAGGAAATTCAATGTGGTTACAGACCACAGTCCCTTAACATGGCTACATCGAGCCAGCCAGCAAAATGCCATATTATTAAGGTGGAGCCTAGGTTTGCAGGCACATAACATGACAGTGCAGCACTGTAGTGGGGTCAGCAATGCCAATGCAGATGGGCTCTCAAGACAGGGTATACGTTATTGTGCTCCCAGACAGGCTTATTCCTTTAAAGCAATGTTTTTCTAGGGTCACTACAAAAAATAGCTTGAGTCTTCAAAGGGGACTGAGATGTGATGATGTGAGATAGTGCCAGCTGTTCCAGACGGAGTAGGGCAGTGCATGTTTAATGTATGCCAGCATAGCTAGCTGGAGTTTTGTAAAGAATTATATATCATTTGAATATCAAACTGATTTGTACAGATGCTTGTTTTACAATCTGTTTGTAAAGTTGCTTGTGTTAAAAATGTATCAACAGTGGGTCCTGCTGGACAGAAAAGAAATATACATATATGTCAGACTGTATTGTTGTAATTGATGAAATTAATATATTTTAAGAGGATACTGGAAGGGAAGGGGTTAAGCTCAGTCCAGTTAAAAACCTTAAGAAAAAATAGCCTGAAATTAAATGACTTGGTTTAGTCCATTAAGATTTTATCTCACAGGTATGGATGCAGCCAGAGAATGGCTTGTTAGACTCTTCAGGAAGGATGGAAGTGTTGGAATTCTTTTACCATATCCAGATGCTGTAAACCTTAGCTAAAGTTCTATCTGTGTACTGTGATACATCAGTGCCAGATCCTGGCTCAGTTTCTAGGGAGAGGATAGTATAGAAACCACAGAGTCAGGTGACCAGATGTGATGTAATTCTATAGCCAGCACTGGAACTGTATTTGAATACTAGCAGTAGATGTGATAAGTGCACTCTGTTTTTGGAACTGACAAGAGGCACCCATCCACTTTCATCTTGTCTTGCTTTGGTAAGTAACTAGGGAACAGTAATTCTTTAGTGAGTTAGAAAAATATAGTGAAATGTAATTTTTTCTGTATCTGTCTGAGTCTTTCCATCTGTGTTGTTTTTTTATATATCCTGTGATTGAAACTCTAGTATTTATGGTAACTAGATATTCAGTATTTTCATGTTTTTTTTATTAAATATATCTAAACCTTTCATTGTGGATGGTCTTTTAGAAAATATTTAACCTTTGAGAGTACTTGCATTTATTTAGTGGCACTGTGTTCCCATGTTCCTAAAGATCTTGGTTAGTATTATTAGTAAATCTGCTTGAATAAATGTAAGCATTCTTATAACATATACTATGATCTTATCAGCAGAATTCACCTATATTGTACTAGCCCTTACACCAAGATGACTGCAGTTGAGCAAGTACTACAACCCATTGCTGCTACAGCTAAGGACACAGTATTGACTTTTAAGATCTCAGCAGTGACAAAGACAGCAACTGAAATCATTCACCAGGGAGGAAAACCTGAAGGCATATCTGATACCTTTTGAGTAGTGTTCCCACTGGGAAGGATGGGACTTGAGTGGTTGAGCTATAATTCTATCATTGTGGCTTACCTATCACTCTTTAAAAGCTTTTATTGGACTAGAAGGAACCGTTTATCAGCCAATGAAAAAAAAAAAAATTCTCCTAGCAAAATGGTAGCACTTCACTTATATGATCTAAAGCACATATGTATTATATATTTATTTACTTACTTAACAATAATATGATCTAAAGCACATATTTATTTATATATTCATTTGATTACTTACACTTATAATGATCTAAAACACACACACACACACACACACACACACACATATATATATATATATATATATATATATATATATATATATTTTTTTTTTACTTGCTATTTGATAACCAGGTAACTGGGTTGGTCCAAAGACCCCTTTTCAACCATAACCCTGACACAGAGATACCAAAGAGTAAAATGATAAAATATATACAAAGATAGATAACAACAAAGAAGATATATTTCAGTGCTTGTTAATTAACAAAGATATAGCTAAACCACAGATAAATATAACAAATGAAAAATGCATGAAAGTGTTTTTTTACCAAACCGCAGTAGACATAGTAAAGAGGACAGATTAATATTTCTCAGTAAACACAACCTGTCTAATTGGCTAAGAGTAGCAGTGTCTTTGTGGAGCTACCCATTGTCTCATGTACATGTTGAATCTTTACGGGGATGCTCAGACAGAGAAGAAGGGAGGGATTCTTTACCCTTTATATCTGACAACAAGTTACTCCATAATGCAAGTCATAATCTGGGCAAATGCTCACTCATCAAGGGCTGTTTTAAAAGGTGGCCTAATAAGGGAGATGTTATTGTCCTGAGATCCATAAGGTGTATACCTGCTCTCTCATGGGGAGTGACCTCCTTAAAAAGGGGCAGCAACTCTCTTTTAGAACTTTATATGCCTGTGTTAAACAATTTGGTTGCTCTATAAGTAACAGAGAGGCAATTTAATGTTTGCTAAAGAAGGAAATGGTGGGTCTGGGAGTCAGAAAGCAGGAAAAATCAGCAGACCTTATCTACTACAGTCTGTAGTCATTGTGTATTGTAGTCTGAGTGAAATGTCAAAAGGGGAGGGTTGTATTCCAGTGTAGGTGGAAGCATATTTTTGGCTAAGGTAATTAATGACAAAGGGTGAGAAATTCTATAGAACAGTTTCAGCTGAGCAAGAACTTTATTAGTGATGTAGTCAGTGTTGGTAGAGAAGGTGTGATGTGTGATTGTACTCACAAGGTGCGGCTTAATACTTATATTCAGAAACCAAAGGGATAATATTGATGTTATCATTAATGTTTTTAACTGGTAACTGGAGGGATTTGTGACGGGAGAACAATAGCATGACATTAGTTTGATTATGGTTAATCAAAAGTTTGCTAGCAAATGAATTTTGAAGATGAGTTGTAACTTATATTGCTAGCTGCTTGCAGTGTGTCTAAATCGTGAGGGTCAGCATACTAAAATCAAAATGATATAAAGGTTAGCGAGTGATAAATTTAAATGTGTCTTTCCTCCTTCTATATGAAAAAGGGGTGTTTCAAATTGGCCCTAAAGGCATTGAAAATGTAATGAAAGCATGTGTAAAACTGAGAAGTCTGTAGTTATTGTAAAGCATATATCAAATTATGGTAGCATACAGACGGTATCAACTACAGGCATACTCTGTTTTAAATGTGAGGAAAAAAGGGGCCACAGTTAAATTTTATTCTATTAGTGGTAATACTATTATGCTTGTGAAAACTGTAATCAGTGAGAAGCATCTTACTAAGGATTATATACCTATGGATATTTCAACAGAGACAAGCCAGGTTGATCATCAAGGCCTCCGAGTGTAAGTTAGGTATGACAGAGATAAAAATAATACATGTTATGTAAGTGGTTGGGAGATTGCTGTACCCAGAAAGAAAAACTTGAAGATGGGAGAAACTGGCCTGTTCCAGGCCCCAAGAAGTGAGTCTGGATATTCTTGGGGTTAGTTGGTGCTATCAAAAACCTGACTTCTTACAGCTCTGATAAAAGGGAAGATGCATCTTAAAGTAAAGTGGACACTAGTGTCTAACACTGCTTTTAATTAGCTGAAATACTACTACATTCTGATATATTTCAGCTGGACTTTTATAGTTTATATTGATATATCAGAGGTAGGCATAGGGGCTGTGTTATCACAGACTTCTGATAGGGAAGAAAGCACATTTGTGTAAGTAAACTTACCATAAGAGCAGATATCTGAATAGATCACTGTTGCAGTAGCCTAAGCTATATGGGATGTATTCTGTCAAAGGTCAGACAACTGGTCTGGTGTTCTGAGGAAGTCCCTATCAGGGGATGAAAGCGCTAAACCATTCATTAAAATCTTTTCAATTGGTCTGTGGCTGTGGTCCTTGTGCTGGGTTGAAGAGTTCAAACAACTGGCCGGTTTGAAATGTTTTAGGGAACCTTCCACTTGCCCTAACTACTGAAGCACTCAAAGAGAGTGGTATAGTGACAGTGGTCAGGGCACCAAACTCTCAGAGCTTTCTTGCCTCAGAATGAGGGAGGCTAGAGCCCTGTCAGATAGGCATATACTAGGAGAAGAAAGTGATGACAAAAAATCCACACCCTGGAATAGAAAAATAACAAAAAGAAGGGGGAAGAGGAAATGTGTTTTTACTGTATCAGTGATCTATTCAACCATCTACTGTTATGTTAAGTTTACTTATATAACTGTACAATGTTCATTACACTACCATACCATACCCCAAGATTCTCACTACACTTTTCTAAACATACTGGAAAATATTAAGATAGAACCAAACACCCTAATACTGGGTGATTTTAACTACCCTGCCATTAACTGGGAAAACTACTCATGTCCCAACACCTTTGCGCAACGGTTCTTGGAATTCATAAATTCCAATGCCCTAGATCAACTAATCCATAGTCCCATCAGGGGCTCCAATATCCTAGACCTGGTCATTACCAACATGGGAAATCGATGCTCCATACCTATGGTCACCCCCTCGTTAGTCAGGTCTGACCATAAGCTAATCACCCTTAACATCCACATCCCACCCCCACCCCCCAGTAAAGAAACCACTATAAAAAACTTCTCCAAAGCCAACTTCATGCTACTCAAGTCAGAAGTGGCAAACTTCATGACACCCATGCAGACGGGAACTGAAATTTCAACTGCTGAATCCTACACTAAGGCACTGTACGAGCACATCCACTCATGCATGAATCGTGCCATCCCAAATAGAACCAAAATGCTCTCATCCAAAAAAAGGAAGCCAATCTGGTGGTCCCCTGCCATAAACAAACTTTACAACAAAAGGAAGAAACTTTTGCAGAAAAGAGGAAAATCCCAGAATGCAAAAAACTCCCTTACTAGCCTCAGTAAGAAACTGAGATGCCTCATAAAATCCTCCAAAGCTAGTTACGAAAATAAAATTGCCAAAGATTCCAAAGACAACCACAAAGCATTCTATAACTATGTCAAGAATCTAAATGGCAATGCTCAGATCTGCTCTGAGCTAAAACAGAATGGCATTAAATATACTGATCCGAAGGATATTGCCAATATCCTGGCAGATCGATTCAGTGCCAACTTCACCCCCCTCTCACCCCCTAAATGGCCCATCTCAATACCGGAAGATTGCCAAATTCCAGTAATAACGGCCACACAGGTACAAAATGCCCTCTCTAAAGCCAAGAATACAGCAACCATGGGACCAGATGACATCCCGGGCTGTGTACTACATGAACTACAATATGAACTGGCACCTCACCTAAGTGTCATGTTTAATCATAGCCTCACCTCAGGTTTCGTGCCCACTGAGTGGCGCAGAGCTACAGTTATCCCAATCCACAAGGGGGGATCCACCTTGGATCCCGGAAACTATCGTCCCATCAGTCTGACAAGCCTTATCTGCAAGGCCATGGAGCGTATTATCATGGAACTTATAAACAAAGACATTGGCAACCTTCAAACACTGGACCCCACCCAGTTTGGGTTTGTGAAGGGCCGATCTTGTCTCCTGAACCTGATTGACTTATTTGAATCAGTCTCCAGAGCCATGGACAAGGGTAAGGTGGTCCACACAGCCTATCTAGACCTTGCCAAGGCCTTTGACACCATCCCCCACTCTGGAATCATAGATAAACTTACTAAGCTGGGCATTAATCCCTACGTCACCCAATGGGTTGCTAACTGGCTTACTGAAAGAACCCACACTGTAAAAGTAGCTGACTCCAAATCCAGCTCCAGACAAGTGGAGTACCTCAGGGTTCAGTCCTGGGGCCACTCTTGTTTGGCATCTACTTCTCTGAAGTACAGGTCAACACTAAGGGACTCTGGCTAACACAGTTTGCAGATGACTGCAAACTGGGAGCCATTATTGAATCCCCAAATGATGTGGATACTCTACAAAAGGGCCTTACAGAAACAGATGCTTGGTGCCAGAGCCATGGGCTCAAGCTCAATGCCAAGAAATGTATTGTTATCCCCTTTGGGAAAAAAACATGTATCCATGAATTACCATATAGGTGGCAGTACACTAAACACAGAAAGTGTGATGAGACTTAGGGACACAGGTGGACAGTGGTCTCACCTTCGATAACCACATCGCCACAACAGTCAGGAAATCCTTCTATGTGGCACACCTCATCACGAAGGGCTTTTCATCCAGAAAAAAGGAGGTCATTGTCCCACTGTACTCATCCCTCATTAGACTCATTATAGAATACAACGCCCCATTTGGTATGTACCTCTCAAGACATCTGCAACAACTGGAAAGGCCTCAGAAATACCTCACTAAAAGAATCACAGGCCTAAAGCAGATGCCCTATGCTGACTGCCTTAAAAAACTCCAGCTATACTCTGTCACATATCGTCTACTCAGAGGCGATCTCTGCTTAACATACAAGGCCATGTCAAACCCAGAGCTGTTGGACATGCTAAACTTAAAGAAATCCCAATCCCTCAGAGCTACACACTCCAGGGATCTAAACCTTGTCATCACAATAAACAAAACATGCTGGAGGGATAGGTTCCTGACCCAGAGACTTCCCAGACTCTGGAATAAATTGCCCATACATGTCAAGCAGAGTGCCTCTTTGGACCTCTTCAAGAGGAACCTTGATGATTGGATGGGAGAAAGGAAATTCATCCCAGGGATCACGTCAGTCACCCTGCTAGACAGGGGTCCAGGAAAGTAAATAATGTGGGAAGAAATAGCCAGGGAATTGTTATGGCTAGGCTTGTATAGGCCCTAGGGCTGATAGCCTAGTACCAACCTATGAACCTATTACAGAAGCTTATATTATATGGGATGAATACCAGTGCTTTGGAGAAAAGAAAGGATGAAAAAGGATTATAGTCCAGAAGCTCTTGGAGACTAGTACTAGCAAAGCTTGTCTGGGCCTAGAGAAAGAATTCAGCTTGTAGTGTCTAGTAAATGTGTGCAGAAAAGTCCTAGTTGCTGCTTCTATAATATTTCTACAGTCTACCCCTTTCCAAAAAGCCTCAGAAGCAGCCAAAGCCCTTGTAAAGAAGGTCCTGACTTTGCCTGGAAGAGTTTTGTTACAGTATGACTAACAAAAAGCAGTAGCATGTTATAACCATTTAAAAACTATCTGCTTTGACACTGATTGCCCCCTTTTCTTATCTTCATAGGAAATAAACAGTTGAATAGAGTTCTTGCATGTTTTTGTCCTTTCAATGTAGTATATGAATTGCCTGTGGACATCCAGTATGTGTAGAATTCTTTCTCCTTTTATGTTTGTTTTTTGTAAGAAAACAGGAAAATGAATAACCTGGATGAATATAAACACTGAAACCACTTTAGGCATAAAGGAAGGATTAGTTTTTAAAGTTATCCTGTTTTTATGAAAGTTGAGATGGGCTTGAATCATCATAAGAGCTTGCAGCTCATATACCCCTCTTGCTAAAGTCAGAGTAATGAGTAACACTGGTTTTCAAGATAAGAACTTCAAATCAGCCTCATGAGCACATTGAAAAGGAAAAAGTCTCAAGTTTCTTCAGTACAAGATTAAGATCCCAAGAAGGTGCCACTTGTCTTCTAGGTGGAAGGATATGTAAAATCCTTTCAACAACTCATGCACCTGAGACAAGGTGGAAATGGGAGGATCCATTATCAGACAAGCAGAGAAGGCTGAGAGGTGAATATTGATAGAAGAGTAAGACAGGCTAGAAGATAATAACTCACACAGATACTGTAGAACCAGAGGTATCTGAGCATTAGAATGATCCTATTTCTTGCTTTGGCACTAACTAAAAAATCCTTTCCACTTAGCCAAATATGATTTTTTAGTAGCAAATTTCTTAGCCTTCTTTAATACTTGCTGTATATCCTCAGAAAACAGGTGTCTGTAAGGTATTATTTATTTATTTATTTTACATTTGTTGACTGGGCTAGTCCAGCTGGATATATGTCCATTTTCAGTGGAGGCCTGGGGAGAGAAGCTCCAAACTTGAACTTTAAAGTGAAAAATAATAGAAAATCTTGCTAAATACATAAAGTAACAAGACAGATTCAAACATTATAAATTGTGACATAGTAGTAACATATAAACATACAGTAGTTAGAGAAAACAATGACAAAAAAAAAATAACGTGATATACAATGGAGAATACTATCATAATGTACAGAGAGAAAGGATACAGGAAAGTTGGAAGATGGCAGTTATATATGTACACTTTTTTTTTTTTAATAGATAATTAGAAGGAGATGTAAATCAGTGGATGCAAAAAATGAATAGATTTTGGGTTCTAAAGATGAGGGGTTTAGTCAGTGGTCAGGTTTAGTCAGTGGTCAAGAAAATAAAGTTAGTCAGGATTAGTACAGGGGCACAGCCATTGTGTTTTAAGGTAGAGCCTGAGTTTCTTTTTGAAGAGAGGTTTTGAGGGAATAGTAAAGTTGAGAGTGAAGCAAGTTCCAATCTTTACCAACAGTGTTAGAGAAAAGGGAATCTCCAGCCCTGTTGTTTGTTTTGTCAATATTTACAAGAAGTTTGTGTGCAGATCTTAGGGACTTTAGATTATGGTAGGGGTGAATAAGAGTAGATAGTATAGGTGTTTTGTTAGGTTGATAAAGAATTTGATGGGCTATGCCTAGTTGATTAAGTTTTAGTTGCTGTTGAAATTCAAGCCAGCCTAGGTGTTTTAAATTAGTACAGTGATGGGTTCTGTAAGGGTTGCCTGTGGCAAATCTGGTTATGTTGTGGTAGGAGTTTTCTAATTTCAAGATATTCTTTTATGATAAGTTAGTAAATATGGGAGAGGCATAGAGAAGAGGTGAGATAAGGTGGGAGTGGGCTATAGTTGTTCTAGATTCTGGAGTGAGGAAAGGTTTGATTCTGTAAAGTCTATAACCACAGAAGCCTCAAACTTTGCTGGGGGGGGGGGGTGCTGTATCCAAAGGGAGTTTAAGAAATTGAAGGTTAGGTGGATCAATGAATCCCTGTGTTGTGTGAGTAAGTCCATCCTATGAGGGAGCTTGAGGTAATTGCCCTTGGCCATTTTTAATAAAAGGGAGAACCACTGTTGCCTGCGGGTTCCAAACATTATCCTTGGAAAGTCCTTCTGGATCTTTAGAAGAACTCTGGTTATCAGAGGAAATGGTGGAAAGGCATACAGAAACATACTCATTCATAGAAATAAAAGGCAGCTGTCTTCCAGGCCTTTGTGCAAAGAGTCTTGAAGCAACATTTCTTTAACCGTCTTGTGTGAATGGAGGCAAACACATTTACTTGAGGAGTTCCCCACAGTTGGATCAAATCTTAGAAGACCCCTGGGTGCAACTTCCATTTGTGAGTGTCGGCTCAGCCTGTCTGCTACAGCATTCTGTTTTTATAGGATGTAGGTATCCTGGAGGGACAGATTGTGCCAAGGTGCTCATTCCCAGGTTACAAAAACAAGTCTGCAATGAAGGCAAGATTTGGTCCCCCCCCCACCGCTATTTGTTTATGTACTACATAACTGAGATATTGTCTGTGATTACTAGAGCAGATGTGGAATTCTAAGATGGTTTAAAGATTATTTGATAGCATTTATTAGTGCCAAAATTTCTTTGATATTTACATGTTTTGATTTGTACTGCTTGTTCCACAGATAATGGAGTTTCACCCCTTTGGATACAGCCCCCCCCCCCCCCCAGCAAAGTTTGAGGCTTCTGTGGTTATAGACTGATTAGAGCTGGAAGGGAAAAGGGAAGACCTAGGTTGAGATACAACTGATTATTCATCCACCAGAGTATCTCCCTTTTTTTAATGAGATCTGAAAGGATAGGAGGCGCTGATGTTGCTTCCAAACTGATTTGATCAGTCATTGAATTTGTTTCATGTAAAGGCTGGCCAAAGGAATAATGAGAAGTGCTGACGCCATGAAACCTGGAATTCTAAGGTATTCCCTGTCAGTTGTCAGATTCTGGTTGGAAAATGTCGGAAACTGTTCCTAGTAGAATTCTACTTTGGATTCCAGACCCTCCACTAGTAATCACAGCACCTAATAAATATCATCCAATTTTTTTTAACTTGAAAACTGTGCTGAAATCAATTATTCCAGTATTGGGAGGGAGTGCTTGGCAATCAAGTGTGCACAAGACTTGCTAAAATATTACCTTCTTGGCTGTGATTTTGCACTGGTTAAGGTCTATGACCCACTGACTGTGGTTAAATAGACATGAGGATAGGTATACAAAACTATGATGGTGGGCACTTTCCCTACAGCCTTTTAAATTCCTGTTAAAACACAGACCATGCTCAGACCACTGTAATACATATGTCTGGTCTAGGGCTCACAGCTTATCTATTGGGCCTGAAAACAACGGTTTCAAATAAGGGGGGTGTGAGTGCAGCATATTGCTATTGGTTCTCACTAAATTGTATTTAAATAATGACAAACTTATGTAAAAGGATGTCATGCTGCTTTAAGCAAACACCCTGACTTCAAAAACTGAAGGTAGTCAGCATAGCTACATCTTGTATTATCTAGCCAGCGTAACTGAATGAGCAGCACCTGAATCATGATGTACATAACAGAAGGCTATCAAACCAGAGGTACTGACTTCTCATTGAGGGGGATTGTGACCTGGAACATTAGTTCTGAGTGAAGTGCCACAGCAAAGAGAGAGATATGCTGAAAACTGTGGGTTGGAAGACCTAGACATCTTCCAAAAGGTATCCGCATGAGCCCAGGAGGAGAGACCCTTGCTTGTAAGCACCTTAATTCAGAATAAGTATGTACTGGACTTTTACTTCTGTGAGAAGTGGTTGCATACTTTAGTGTGCTGTTGGACAAATAGTCTGTGTTTTTGCTTTATTATGTTGCCTTTATTTTCATTTGGAATAAAAATGTGAACAGTTTGATAAGCTCACATACTTTGATGCTTTTATACACTACAATGTATATAAATTTGCTACATCTGTGGTGGCCAAGCAGTACTGTTTGCGATACAACATCCTGGAATCTAATCTCAGTAGTAAGTGTTCACTGTTTTTTAAATTAGACATCATTTGTATTGGGGGTTAGGACAGGGGGATGCATTCTCATATTACTTGATTCCATGGAGCCTATTGTAACCAGATAGATCCAGCATATTACATGCCATGAAACATGGGTACAGACTACATCAGAACACTATCTCTTATTACCTTGATCCACTGACCCACTAAATCACATGCCATGAATAACAGGATCTCATGTTCAACCCATACATAGTACCAGTAGGAAATGCCACCCAGATTTAGTTAGTCCTCCATGGTCTAATAAAAAACATAATCATGGGAGTGGAATTGAACCTTTGTGCAGATGCAAGACTTGCCATAAGATTTGCTATGACCTCATATTTATGCAAGACTAACATGCAGAAAATTTATCCAGGTATGTGAGAACCAGGAAACTAAAAATGAAACAGGAGATGGGCATGTAAAATCTAGTAATGTATCATATATACACAGTGCTTTATAAGTACATTACTACAACAGTTTTCATATTAGGACAGCACAGTAGTAAAGCGGTTTCGTTGTCACCTCATAACAAGAGGTTCTCTGGTTCGATTCTCGGCTGGGGTGCCTTCTGTGCAGAGTCTGCATGTCTTCCCTTGCAAATGTGTGGGTTTCCTCCGGGTGCTCCTGTTTCCTCCCATGTTACAAAGACATGCATCTGGAGTGTTTCTCCCCGGGCCTCTGCTGAAAATTGGCTTTGTTCCAAGTTGGACTTTTCTAGTAAACAAATGTTAAATAAATAAGATAAATAAATATTCATACACAAAAGATTACTTTTTTTTCCTGACACTTACAATAAAAGTCACACACACACACACACACACACACACACACGCACACGCACACGCACACACATACACACACACACACACACACACACACACACACACACTCACAAAACGTTTTCTTTACCTGTTCAAAGTTGCTCTCAAAGATAGTGCAATTTTGGAATGCTTCCAAACCTTCATTCTTCAAGAAGATGCTTAGTTCTCCTTTGCATGTCTCTTGTGTCCAACCAATTTTGTCTTTCAAAAATGAACAGAATGAAGATTCCATTTTACCTGAAATCATAGACAGGCAGACTTAGAAGTGTGTAACAGAAAGGTTCTGCAAATATGTTTTTTTCAAATTCAAGAAGAAAGAAAAAAGTTCATCTGTTTGATGGCACTGAGGAATAGGTCATTGCAGCAGTGAATTATAATGTACACGCATGTACTCACCAGCATAACTGTGATACATTCAGATTTTCTTAGGAGATGATTCCCATGCGTGAGCTAATGCAGGTCTCATGCTGAAGCCTGTACTAATGCACACCCTTTGTAAAAATCAGCATTTATACCCACATCACTTTGACTGGAAATCATACATATAATCAGTCGTTCATAATTACAAACCTTTTTTATGCTGACAGAAATGATTGAAACTCATTTGATTGCTTCTGCCAGCGTCAAGTCCATGCAAGGTTGTGAACAGTGGGGATCTTGGAATTTGCCCTTTCCTCTCTATAGAGAGATCTTAGAGTTGCTATATATAATTAACAGGGTGTGTGGGATGCGAAGGGGTGGGGGTCACATCCTGCAAAAAACATGTTTTTTTTTTGGTGTTTTAGCATTCAGTCCATCAGGATCAATGTTTAGCTGTTTGACATTCGTGTACTTCAATGTTTTGAAGTACATCCCTTTGCCTTCATATGTCTGTCGTGGGTATATTAAATCTCAGAAAAAAATAACTAGACTTTTGTGAGTAAAATGCATCCGCATCAGTAAAATGCAGGCCACAGAAGAAGGAAGAGAAGTGAGAAGAGAAGCTGTAGAACATATTTTGCATAAAGCTGAATCTTTTAGTGAAACCAGCCAAATGAAACACCAGCAACATCAGGATCAACAGTAATATCCTGATCAACTACTTTAATGCCAATAGCAAGCCAGTGAAACTTGTAAGGTCATCCCTTCTTAATGGCATGGTGTGCAGGCATAGGATCTGAGAGGGCTCTGGTAATCTTAACAGTAAGCTAACACTTCAGCCAATATGGACGAGAATCCAGTGTCTTCAGTGATTCCAAAATAAAATACCCCCAAAACAATGTCAAAACCAAACCTGCCCTCTAAGCTGAGAAATTTTATCTTGTTGTGTGAGAGAATTGAATGTTGGAGAACCAGAAATACTGAACATAGCGCTTGTCTAAATTTGGCCTTAAATCCTAAAACTAACCGGAGAACCTCAAGGTATGACTAATATTGTCAAGATAAGAAGCAAGAATATCAAGAAGCAGCAAAATATGTATACTAGGAAAAGCTACACGATGACAGACATTAGAATCAGATGATTCATATTGGGTTTCAAGATAGGAGGCATTAGAGAGTGATTCCTAGAGGAAGGGGTTACTTTACTTCAGATGACTGCATTTGTCAACAATACTAACTAAGAGGAAGTTGTTGTTTGTCTTTTCGGCTTTTCCCAGTTAGGGGTCGCCACAGCAGAACTCCGGTCCGCTAAGATTTTGAAGGAGATAGGATACTTTGATACTTTGGTTATTTGAAGAATACAGTCTCGCTACATATATACACACACAAGCAGAACTGAAGCAGTACTTTTTTTATTTCACTGACATTGTCTTATTAGTTTGTATGTTCTGTTACTTACAGTAATGATGCTGTAATTAAAAAACGAATGACCATTGTGGTCCATTCCTCCTATCTGCCAGTTAAATAACAATGTAGGACAGAAGTCTTACAAAGGCTTACATAAGCTAATCTGCAATTTATAAGCAATAATAGATGCCAGAATGGCACACATTGGGCCAAGTAAGATAAGTAGCCCTGCAGCTCAAGGGCAATAAACAACCAGATTAAGAGCATAAAGAATCAAATATTGTAAAGCTGTCTGCATCCTAAAGGGATAAAGATCAGGAATATTAGCTCTAGAATAACTAAGGCAAGTAAGTTTAAGAAGTTATTTCTTATTCTTAAGTATGTGAGCAATGCAGAATATATACATATACAACTTTACAACTTTTCAAATGGAAAAAAAATCATTAAAAATGGGAAAGAAGGATAACTTTATCATCCAAAATATCAGGTCCATTTCTTAACCAGAATGCTAACCATGGAAGACTGGGTATATGCTTGATATCTCTTGGAAAGTGATAGAATTATGTAGAGTAAACTGGCTTCCCTCATAAGTAATAACATGTATTTCTCAGAGAAATATACAGTATATAATTTGATAGAACTGGTTTTCTTTCACAGTAAGAGGTTTGGTAAAAACTGCTTTCTATCATAGTAACAGTGTGATATTTTTAGAAATCGCATTTGACATAGCATCTGCAAATGCAGAAAACAAATATGCATTGGCTTAACAGAATGCGCTTGTGTGGAACAAAAAGTTGTATACTTCTGAATGTTTTTGTAACAAATGGCATTAACAATAAAGGCTTGTTGAAATATCCTAAACAGTTTAATGTACACAGATATTCAAGTGAAAAGGGAAATGGCTAACATAGAAGAAAAAGTTACAGACTATCCTATCAATGAAAGAATATTTTGGCCTGGAACTTGCTAAAGAGAAATGGCTAATACAGCAGAAAAAGTTACAAACTGTCCTATCAATGAAAGAACATTTCGGCCTGCTGAGGGAACTGGTTTTCTCTGGATGCAAGAAAAAGAATGCTTCAACACAGGAAGAGGATGCCTCATCAAGGACAATGGTTCATCAGCTAGATAAGAGAGACTGTAAGAGACTATTTGGTGGACAGTTTGTAGACTGAGTCAGTTGAGGAAGTGCAGTGTATCTGACAGTGATCTGGGTTATAAAGAAAATGTCTTTAATCTCACAGTAGTGCTTGGTCGACTTGTTTCAATAAATCTATCAGCAATTACAAATGTACACTTCTACAGTTTGTCTGTGTACTTGTTGCTAATGATTCGATTTAACAGAAAGATAATCTGTTATGTTAAATACCTATATATAACTAAACCATCCTTTGTTGTATGGGATAGGACACTGCAAAGCTATAAATCTTAACTTATGGGGAAAATTCTAAGCATTGTTAGGACTAATCTGGGGTGGTAGTTACAAGGACACATACACCACTGGCATGCCAAACTGTGCTATTCCTTAGAATAGGAAAGTACTCATAATGTTTTGTTAGAGTTTGGCCATGTGACAGCTTCTAGTGTGTCCTAAGTTGAGACATTCATAAAGTAAGCATACAAAAATAATTAATATTTAAGCAGACTCTCAAACTATAAAAAATAACTAATGCAGCAACCAGTTTTATCCTACCACTGCCAACCAAATGTCACACCAGATATGTGAGAGACAGGGGCTATGGTCTTTGGATCCACTCCATTGCTTACAAATAGATGTAATGGCCACCAAAGAGATGGTCTCTTGCGGAACACTACTGTAACCCAAAAGATTTAACTAGAAAAGTTACAACTAGATTTGATTCACTAAGCAATTTATCAAGTACAACATGGCCTCGGGAGTATGCAAAAATTATGCACTGCTGCCCTGGGAATGTCCTTCCAACATCTTCACCCAGAACACACAGACCACTTAGTGGGTTTAGCCTTTGGCTTAGTATCCCGGTCTCTCTGTGAATGTGGGTATCTACCAATGTAAACAAAACAGACACATACACACACACATATCGAAGCTGGTAGTATTTTACAATTTACCATAGCTTTTGTTCTGGAAGGGTTGTGCTGCCACCACCTTAGTTATGGTTAGGGATCAGACAGCACTCTTGATCAGCACTACTACTACTACTAATGATAATAATAATACAAATACAAAATAATAATGTCCAGAGTGATCTGTCCAATTAAAGGTAGCTACAAGTAGCTTGACAGTCTACAGTAATAAACAATACACTGTTCTGAAATTATAATTAATACAGAAATAACAATGCAGCCACAAAACCTTAAAAGTGAACAACAAAAACTTTCCTTAGAAAATAAATAAGTTAAACAGTACTGGTACAGATTAAATATCTTGAGGTAAATGCTTTAGTGAGAAGAATACAAAAATAAATAATTGCACAGACAGAATATTAAAAAACTATAAGGAAGGCAATACCCAGATTAAATCTATTACAAGAAATATTGAAGTATAAATGCCAGGTTACTAGCATGCTCTACAGGCAGATGTTTGCAAAACAAGAACTTCCATCAGGACTGAATTTATAAAATGTTCAACCCAAAATAAGACTATAAGACTATAGGAATAATATCAGGCAAGCAATCACAGGGACCATAAAATCCTAATCATAATACACCTTTAATTAAACATTTTTCCACCTTCTACAAACGCTTAGTATTGCTCTCCCTACCCAAACCAAGTAGAGCTGTGCATGATAATCCTATGTATTTAAGCTAGTTATTTCCTTCTCAGAGAAACCAAGGATAATAAACTCAGTTTTTCTTATATACAATAAATACAACAGAGGCAAACACAGGACTTCACATGTTGCTGTTACTGCCCAAACTTTTTACAACCTTAAGCTCAAGAGTTTCATGCATTTTTATGATTTCCCCCCACAATTATGTGGAAGCAATCAGTTCTTTCTTGGGAAATTGCATAACATTGCACAATTATTACAGGAAAAAGTTCACATTTAAACATATTTTTACTATATTACATAAATTACAAAAACAATTCTCCTATCACTTTAAAGACATTATAAATGCATTTCCGTGGTGCAATGTTTTTGTTGAGAATTTTGCAAAGCTTAAATATATCTTATAAATGCACTACCATCTGAATTAAGAAAAGAAGACAAAATTCTGACACATATTGAAATAAGACTCCCCCATGGCATCCCAGATTTTCCCAATAAGAACCTCAAGCAAGTTTTCTGTTGGCTTCTCTCAATAAATGGAGCTTGTTACAAAGGTTACTCTTCTGCCAACTGGATCCTCAAATCCTCAGGGGAAAGTATTAAGAACTTTTACCATTATCAAGTGATTTGCAAGCATTTCAAATGTAGTGCCTATACATTAATTTGCCTAGTAAGAAAGTAAGTGCTGATTTCTGCAATGTAGTAACTCACAGTATCATTTACCTTTCTTTTGTTTTTTCTGAATTTGTTTCTTTACACTTCAAAAGCCAATTTAAAACATGAAAGTAAACATTCTTTAACTTTAGAATAATTTAGACAGTCAAGAATGTTTGGGAACTGTGTACATTCCTCTATGATGATGATGTGAGGTATTGCCAGCTATGCCAGGAGAAGTAGGGCAGTGGATGTGTAACATATGCCAGCACAGCTAGCTGGAATTTTGTAAATAATTATATGCTATTTGAACATCAAACTGATTTGTACAGATGATTGTGTTGAAGATGTATTTCTAAAGTTGCTTGTGTTAAAAATGTATCAAGAGTGTGTCCTGCTGGACATAAAAAGAAATGTACATGCATTATTGTAACTGTTTAAATGTTTTAACAGAGGATCCTGGAAGAGAAGAGGTTGATCTCAAACTTTAAAAATAGTAAGAAATTAAATTACTGGGCCTAGGCCACAAAGATGTTATCTCATAGTTTTGAATGAAGCCACAGATGCAATGTCTGTAAGAAGTATAGTTTATTAGCTCCTGTAGGAATAGAAGGACTTGTTTTATGAATTCTAGTAGTTTCAGCAGATTTTAGCAAGGCCGTGTGTGTGTGTATTATTGACACATAGGTTCTAAATCCTGGCAGTTTTTAGCAATGGGGGTTGCATGGGAATCAAAAATCAGATGACCAGATGTACGTGATGTCATTCTGTAGTCTAAGGCAAAAAAATGTTTTAATACTAGTCGAGACTGAAGTCTCATGGCAGTCTGTTTCTTGGAAACTGACATAGAAGGATCTCTCACCCACTTTATCTTGCCTTGCTCTAGTAAGTGAATTAGGGAATAGTAGTTCTTTAGATCAGCCAAGAAAATATAGTGAGATTAGTTAAGTACTGTTTTTCTGTATCTGTGTGAATCTATTCATCTGTGTTATTTTAATATTTCCTGTGATTGAAACTCTGTTTTTTATTGTAAATGGATATTTAGTATTTTCATATTCTTTTATTATTTAACTATATAAATGTTTCATTGTGGGTGGCCACGGTGTTGCAGTGGTTAGCATTGCCGCCTCACAGCAAGTGATTCTCCAGTTCGATCCTCTGTGTGGAGTCTGCATGTCCTCTCTGTGGTTGTGTGGGTTTCCTCCAGGTGCTCCGGTTTCCTCCCACATCCCAAAGACATGCTGCAGGTGGATTGGACACTCTAAATTGGCCCTAGGTGTGAGTGCGTGCGTGTGTGTGTGTGTGTGTGTGTGTGCCTTCTGTGGAAGATTGGGCGCTGAGCTGGCAACTCAACACTGTAAAACTCCACTGTCAATCATGAGCGGAAGGGTGATCTGCTGTGGTGACCCCTAACCAGGAAAAGCCGAAAGAAGAAGAAGATAAATGTTTCATTGTGGCTGGTCCTTTAGATAGCCTTTGAGAGTACTCATATCTGTTTGGTGACTCTGTGGCCACTCCTGAAAGCCTTACTGCATTGGTCAAATTACCATTCATATTAATATTAATTTCACTCAGTATAACTGGGTACCATTGTAAGAGCCTTAGAGTAGCTGGCTTAGGAGTGCCTGGTGGCAATAACTACCTTATAGTCTGGGCAAAAGGGGGCATAGCTAGTACACATGTGCCAGCCTTTCCTAGCTCTGTGTGCGTGTGTGTGTGTGTGTATCTGCAAATCAAATCTCAGTGTGTGTGTCAGCAACTTGGAGCAGGGACATGAAGCACTGGTTTCACAGAAAGAGTGGTGAAAGACTTGGCTTGGACACTAGGCTGAGGACTTAACTCTGCAGCTGTGCCAGTGAGGAGACTTACTGGGGACCTGGGGAGAGAGAAAGAGAGAAGCCCAGACCTCAGACTGAGTGTGCTTCCTGTGTGCTCTTAAGGGAAATTGTGCTTGATGCAGAGAGCTACATCTGGAAATACTGGGTGTATCCATTTTTGTTCCAAGTGAACATCCCTCTCCAGTGTCACTGGTGAGAATTCAGACACCTTGATTAGTGACCTAGAGTGGGTTCATGATATGGTCTACCCACAAACAAAGGAGTTTAAAATCCCACCCACTGCCATTGGTCAGCTTTTTTTTCTTTTTTTACACATTTCAAATGTCCATACAAAATTATACCCCCTGTACCATAGAAAAAGGTTTGCGTTGACTAGGCATTTAGGATTTGTCCCCCCTATCCCATGACTCCCAACCCCTCCCAAAAAATAATCACCTTTTTTGCATCTGTTGGTAATAGGTGATAGTGGGTGGGATTTGTGGGGTAATTCCTTGTGGGATGTTGTACCAGTTTGTAGGTGCTAAAAGACGTCCAGTTAATATTCTACCAGACTGCCACCAATAATGTGATGTCTGGTTAATATCCCACCAGACTGCCACCAATAATGTGATGTCCCCAACTTAAAACCCAGGTCAGTAATTTAGGAGTCTCAATTCTCATTACTGACTTCAATGTGGGAGCATCATGGAAAACACCAGAACACAGAGCACACAAGAGTAAAATTCCACAATTTCCCTTAAGAGCAGAACAGGAACATGCCTTATTTCTTGGGGCTGGACTATATACCTCTGTCCACCCCAAATGCAATCCCTTATTATACACTTCAGAGCAATGTGTTCCAGCTTAAGACCTCTGGCTCAAACACACCCAAAATAAATTTAAATCTCACACACTCTTACTCTTTATGGGAATCCTGGCACATATTCCCAGCTGTGTCCCCTCCCCAATACAAATTGTAAATGCTGCCACCAGAGTCTGACAGGTCTACACTCCCTTCAAAGGGTGACCAATTATTAAAAATTAAATATCAAAATAAATGATAGCTATGGCCAGAAACAGCCACTCATTCAAGGAGACCTGGGAAGTATTAAACAGGTACAAGCACCCTCTTAATTCTAAAGAATACATTGATTGTCCAGCCACAATGTAAAGTAATGAAAAACATTTAATAATAAGTAAAATAGTTATTAAAAGAATGTAAATCAATAACTTTTAATAAACACCAGAATTCAGCCACCAGAAATGTAAAATTAAACTGTAGGATAGGAGTCCATCATTTTAGAAAAACTCTAAATAACTTAACTTTCCTAATCTAACTAGAGAATACTGTCCTTGATCTAATCTAAAACATAACAGCAAGGCAAAAGCAGGCTTACAGTTTTTGGTGAGTCCTTTTTTGGGTATCCACTGCACAGCGTTGTAACTGACTGCAACTCTTAACTAACTGCCCACAGCTTACTTCAGCAGTCTCTTTTATAGTCCAGGTTAATAGTCTGAACTGTCTTATTTTAAAAATAACAATCAGCTGTTTGAAAAAGTTATTTTTCCTGTCAATCATTTGTTAAAATAATCACATAGCAACCAGGAACATTGTAATGACATCCCCTACTGATCAGCTGATTCTCCACAGACAGTTTGTACTTTAGAATCTCCCTCACAAACATGTGCAATTAAAAATGTATCAAAATGCTGACAGTTTCTTTAGACATTTTGTATAAACAGGGAAATGATCAACATTTTAAAAACGTATTTAAATGTTCGCAATTAGACATGCTAGCATACAATACAATACAAGTTAATCTGAGAATATACACAAATCTCCTGCCAGACATGCTAGCACAGATGACAGTGTTTTCATTTTTTTTCACTTGCCACTTTAGAGCAAGTTTTTTTCTGCATCGTCTAATGTGTATGATGGCCTAATAAGGATATTTTTGTCAAGAGTTCCTTAGACCACAAGAGGAGCTCCTGAAATACAAAATATTGTCCAGATGAGGGCAGTAGTTGTCATTTAGTTTAGGAGTTAAGGTATAAGAAGGAATATGGCATATCTCCTTCTTAAAGCCAGTTAGAATTGTTAATCATCTATAGTGGTACTTGAACTGTGGGCTAAGGTGGATGAACTTGAGCATTCTGTACTCGCTTTTTTGAAGAATGTTCAAGGTTCTGGGGTGATTGTAGGACAGTGATTGTAGACTAGAGAGTATTCTACACCTGGCAATACGTTATTAATACCAATGGTCTGTCTAACCTTTTTAGTCAGATGATGGGTATTTTGTAGGCTACTTTGAATTGGGCTAGCAGTTTAGAAGGAAACAGAGCCATTGATTGCTTGATCTAGCATTAGCCTTAGGTATTTTGTTGTATCACAGGTGGGAGTGGCTGTTTTGCAGGGTCAAGTACCAGTGTAGCAGATATTAAAACAAATATTTACTTTTATTGTGATACTTTTGTTAAAAAAGAAAGTTGACACATTAATTTAACAATACAGCATATTGCATGTTAGGAAAATAATTTATTTTTGTGAGGACCTTTAAGTATCAGATCCTACAAATGAAGAACCCTTCTTTATGAAGTGATTATGGCTAAGACATGGGTTTTCTGAAATAAAAACATTAAGCAATTGAGTCAGTTGGCTCAGATGATGCCAGTGCAAAGTCCTTCCACATAAAGTTCAAGTCCCAGGCTTGTGACTGGATACATTGTGAGGGTCTGAAATGCAAGCCCATCCCCCTTAATAAAGTGTCTCCCTTAAAGATGAGAAGAATTCTGTAGCATACCATTAAACAGCCACAGACAGATAAGTAGTTTTGCATTAAGAATACGATAAGCCTGTCTTACATAGGATGATGTAAATGATCAAATACTTTAGGAACTAAGAAAGAAGTTGGATCAAGAGTCTACTACTTGACCAAGAAAGAAAATATTTTCCAGTTTTCAAGGAAAAATTAATTAACATATGGCTTCCTTTATGATGTGTGGGACATCAGAAAATAAAGAAATTGTGAAAAAAAACAGTCCTCTTGGTAGAAAAACTGAGAGACTTGAGAATGAGATAATAATGGTAACCCTTGCTGTTGAAACAGTATTGTTTTCTTTAGAAGCAGCTGGACTGGAGGAATGCAAGTAAACTGCAGAAGGAAAGTGAAACACAGACCTAAATTTACCTCTCTTGTCCATCTGTCCTTCAAGATATACCTGAAACTGTCTCGTCTCCAACTGTCAAACAAGACCAAGTCCTAAAAGTGCTAGCAAAAGCTAAAGCTTCTGCATCAATGGGTCCTGAAAATATCCCTGGATACATCTTAAAGGAAAACAATGGGATATAAAATCCAATAGCTCTATCTGCTGTTTCCTTAAGTCCCCCTTATGTGCTACAGGCAAAAAAAAAAACTGCTGCTTTAAAATAAAATGATCTAAACTGTTTTACAGCTGAGCTTCCTAATTCTCCGTACTATTTTCATTTCCGTTTTCAAACCAAAATTAAAAATGTCTACTCGGCTCTTAAATAATGATGTCACATCTGCCATAGCTCCTCAAGTAGATCCTGGGTGGTTTCCTCCCCCAAAGTGACATATACTCTGCCTTATTTGCATGCTGCATATAAGCCCCTGTGATCCTCCCACGTGATGTCATCACTGCCTTGGCCAGCTCACTATTACCCTAATAAAACAGAGTAGCTGCTGTGTGGAACTTCTTTTCTTTCGAAGTGAATCCTATTGGCTCCATTTCATGTGAAGGACTTGCTCGTTGTTTGGATTGTCTCCCTTTTGTCAAGCGTTGGAAGAACTCATATTTAAGGTAAGTTCTAAGTGTAATTTTATAGTTTGTGTGCCCCTAGCCCTGATATTTTGTCCTTTTTTTAAGTGCATCTAATGCTTGTAAGTGTGTAAAGCTGTTTTAAATTAGTAGTATTGCTGCTGAGTCATTAGTTTATTACTTTTCTAGTTTTGCTGGCTATTGAGATTTGTGTGCTCCATTCGGTTTTGTTTGTGCAGTCGGCGTCTGTATTTTAGAGTCGGAAGCTAGGGGCATGCTAAAATGTTGTTTTTTTTTCGTTATAGGTAAGTTTTTGTAATGTACGCAGAAACCACGTTGTCTTCAATTGCGCGTGTTATGTTAGTTTATTGAAGGGCTGTCTGTGTAGGATAATCTGTAATGAAGAAGTTTGTTTGTGTTTTTCGCTTTTTCCCGGTTAATGGTCGCCACAGCAAAACTTTGGTCCGCTAATGATCGAGTCGATTTTTACATGCCGGTTACAATCCTCTTGGGTTTTTCTTTGGTTACTCTTGTGTGTTTTTTTTTTTAGGTTAACTTGTTTGCTTTTTGGATTAAGTGTTGTGGTTGTTGTTTTTGGCTTACCAGCCTCCCGCACAAGCTTCTACAAAGGCACACTGCATTCACGCATGCCTCCACACAGCAGAGAATCGAACGGGACAACCTCTTGCTAGTAGGCGACAATGCACCAGCTAACAAACAACGTTAGCTAGGCGGACTCTCTCTCGTCCTAAATTACATCCCAGTGGCGCGAGATGCAATGCTCTTTGCTATTCCGGAAGCAGTAGTTTTATACGCTCACATGTTTTTTTTTAACTGCAGCAGGGTAGTGAAAATTGAAAATACAGGTAATTTGGCAAAGGTGGTTAATGTCAAATTCTGTTTCCTTTTCTTTTATAGTTTGCAGTAATATTTTGAAAATACTTTTCGGACCTTATTTCCTTCTTATGGGGAAAAGCTGTAATCAGGGGCATGCATGTTTATCTTTAGGATAGTAATAATACTTGGACGTTTAGTGAGGTTGCTTTCTTTGTGTTTTATTTTTGCAGTATGACTTGCTTTGTTTAGTATGTTTTTTGATATGGGGGGGGGTAGAATAATCGAGGCAAAACCGGTAGTCTCTTGTAGTGGGGAGAGCTGAATAGGAATGCGAAGTAAAATGCAAGTTTTGGGATTTGTAAACTTGTGTTGTTTTATTTTAGCTGGATAAATAAACTGATTTCTGAGCACCTTGTTATTATCACAAGTCTTTAACATGCTTTGAGTTTGATGAAATTGTTGGGTATTGGTATCTTAGCAATGGTGATAAATGGGTAGAAAGTAGTTAATATTACTGTCTTTTTGTAACTTGGAGAGTGTTGAAGGAGGTTAGTATCGAGGTACCTTGAGCCCTCTTTGAAGCAGTTTAGCAGACATTTGTTAATTTACATAAATTAGCACTAGTAGTAGAATTTCAAGAATAGTCATGTGTAATTTGTGTTTTATAGTGTAATGCTTCAGGTTGGAGACAGTAAATTTGGCGCTCTTAATAATACTGTTGTTTATTGTTCAGTGGTCAGATGTCAAACAGCTTGGAAAAAGCATTTTCTAAGAATGTTTTAATCAAGATCTTCAGATTGGACAAAGATGCTGAAGAATGTATGCAAAATTAATAAACACTTCTGCACAAGTCATTTTTGAGAGCCTATAGAAAGAAGAATAGTGTCTCTTTAATTACATTCCTGATGGCTGTTGATAGCGGGAGCTGTAATGTTATTATTAATATTTTTATTTTATTTTACATTTGTACTGTGGTGGTGGTGCTGCGGTAGCATTGTCGCCTCATAGTAAGACGTTGTCCTGTTCGATTCTCAGCTAGAGCGTCTTCTGTGTGGAGACATGCGTGAATGGGCGTACCTTCAGGGCGTACCTTCATTGAGTAGTCTCCAGATTACCACCTTTAATTTTATCTCGGAGAGAGTAAGAAGTACACGGGTAGATCTGCCTGTCTCCTCACTGTTACAGTATATACATATTGTAGGATACAAGTTGTTATTCAGTACCTGACATCTATATATAGCTTAACTGTGGTTACTCTGTGTTGTCTCAAACTCAAGAATGTCACCTCTGCCGAAAAATGTAAAATTTGCTGTGTTTCTTGTTTTAATGGGCTGATCCTGAAAGTAGTCCATTTGTATCCATATTCTATTTCAATAAGCCATGGATAATCAAATTTAAAGTTGCTGTGTTTCTTGTTTTAATGGGCTGATCCTGAAAGTAGTCAATTTGTATCCATATTCTATTCCAATAAGTCATGGATAATCAAATTTAAAGTACTTCTGTACTGTATGAATCACTGCATTTGAAGATAAAGGCTTTTTTATTACTATTATTATGGTTGTGTGTCCTGCTTTTCTTATCAGCTGAAGGCAGGATTGTAGATGTACAAAGTACTAGGCTGTCTGCCCAAGGGCATTTATAAGCCTAGCCAGAGTGTGATGGCTTTTGCCACCCCCTTACATTAGTTCCCTGTGACTCTGACCAGCAGAGCCATTAGTATAAGAGTTTGGACAGGAAAACACTGCAGCCTTCCCTGTGCCTCATGAAAAGATTTATGCTGCAATCTGTTGTAGGTTCTCACAGTCTTTCTGCTTAAATTGCTGACAAGATTTAGCATAACTGAAAAAATGTGTCAAAGCTTTTCAGATGAATGCTAGAAATTTCACATCTGTCTCACAAATGTAAACTCCCTTACAAAGTACTGAGCTTTGTGCTTAACAAGCAATGCATGTTTAAAGAGATGAGAATGGAATTGTGTCTAGTATGATGTATGACTGCATATTTCATATACAATTACCATGCGGCCTTAAGTCGAAGAAGCATGTGATGCCAATGATACATACCATAAACTATTGCAGTTATAATGTGTTTTTTTTATGTATAAACAATGAACTCATGAAGTGTGTTCTGTTAAATTTTTAAATGTTTCATAATATATAAAAACTGCTCACACTGCCATTTCTCTTTTACTACTCCATTTCTTAGCAAAATAAGTTAGAATAAATGATACTATCACAAGTCAGTCAGACTCAACCAGCAATTAACATAGGTTCATCGGTTGGTACTAGGCTATCAGCCCTAGGGCCTATACAAGCCTAGCCATAACAATTGCCTGGGTATTTCTACCCACACTATTTACTTCCCTGGACCCATATCTAGCAGGGTGACTGACATGATCCCCGGGGTGAATTTCCTTTCTCCCATCCAATCGTCAAGGTTCCTTTTGAAGAGGGCCAAAGAGGCACTATGCTTGACATGTATGGGCAATCTATTCCAGAGTCTGGGGAGTCTCTGGGTCAGGAAACTATCCCTCCAGCAAGTTTTGTTTATTGTGATGACAAGGTTTAGATCCCTGGAGCATGTGCCTCTGAGGGATTGGGATTTATTTAAGTGTAGCATGTCCAGCAGCTCTGGGTTTGACATGGCCTTGTATGTTAAGCAGAGATTGCCTCTGAGTAGACGATATGCGACTGAGTTTAGCTGGAGATTTTTAAGCCATTCAGCGTAGGGCATCTGCTTTAGGCCTGTGATTCTTTTAGTGAGGTATTTCTGCGGCCTTTGAGAGGTACATACCAAACGGGGCGTTGGATTCTATAATAATGGGTCTAATGAGGGATGAGTACAGTGGGACAATGACCTCCTTTTTCCTGGATGAAAAGCCCTTAGTGATGAGGTGTGCAACATAGAAGGATTTCCTGACTGTGGCAATGTGGTTATCGAAGGTGACACCACTGTCCACCTGTGTCCTGTAGTCTCTTATCACACTTTCAGTATTTAGTGTACTGCCACCTATATGGTAATCCATGGATACATGTTTTTTCCCAAAGGGGATAACTATACATTTCTTGCCATTGAGCTTGAGCCCATGGCTCTGGCACCAAGCATCTGTTTCTGTAAGGCCCTTTTGTAGAGTATTCACATAATTTGGGGATTCAATAATGGCTCCCAGTTTGCAGTCATCTGTGAACTTTGTTAGCCAGAATCTATTAGTGTTGGCCTGTACTTCAGAGAAGTAGATGCCAAACAAGAGACATCCCCAGACTGAACCCTGAGCTACTCCACTTGTCACTTGTCTTGAGCTGGATTTGGAGTTGGCTACTTTTACAGTGTGGGTTCTATCAGTTAGCCAGTTAGCAAACCATTGGGTGACGTAGGGACTAATGCCCAGCTTAGTAATCTGATTCCAGAGTGGGGGATGGTGTCAAAGTCCTTGGCAAGGTCTAGATAGGCTGTGTGGACCACCTTACCCTTGTCCATGGCTCTGGAGAATGATTCAAAGTCAGTCAGGTTCAGGAGACAAGACCGGCCCTTCACCAACCCAAACTGGGTGGGGTCCAGTGTTTGAAGGTTGCCAATGTCTTTGTTTATAAGTTCCATGACAATAAATTCCATGGCCTTACAGATCAGGCTCGTCAGACTGATGGGGCGGTAGTTCCCAGGATCCAAGGTGGAGCCTCTCTTGTCAAGTGGGATAACTGCAGCTGTTCACCACTCAGTGGGCATGAAGCCTGATGAGAGGCTATGATTAAACAAGACACTTAGGTGAGGTGACAGTTAATTTTGTAGTTCATGTAGTACACAGCCCAGGATGTCAGCTGGTCCCATGGATGCTGTATTCTTAGCTTTGGAAAGTGCAGTTTTTACCTGTGTGGCCATTATTACTGGAGTTTGGCAATCTTTCTGTATTGAGATGGGCCCTTTAGGGGGTGAGAGGGGGGTGAATTTGGCACTGAATCGATCTGCCAGGATATTGGCAATAGCCTTGGCTTCAGTATATTTAATGCCATTCTGTTGTAGCTCAGAGCAGATGTGAGCATTGCCATTTAGATTCTTGACATAGCTATACAATGCCTTGTGGTTGTCTTTGGAATCTTTGGCAATTTTATTTTCGCAACTAGCGTTGGAGGATTTTATGAGTGATCTCAGCTTCTTACTGAGGCTGGTAAAGGAGATTTTGCATCCTGGGATTTTCCTCTTTTCTGCAACAGTTTCTTCCTTTTGTTCTACGGTTTGTTTATGGCAGGTGACCATCAGATTGGCTTCCTTTTTTTGGAGGAGAGCATCTTGATTCTATTTGGGATTGCACGATTCATGCATGAGTGGATGTGCTCGTACATTGCCTTAGTGCAGGATTCAGCAGTCAGACTTTCAGTTCCTGTCTCCATGGGTGTCATAAAGTTTGTCACTTCTGACTTGAGTAGCATGAAGTTGGCTTTGGAGAAGTTTTTTACGAAGGTTTCCTTACTGGGGGGTGGAGGAAGGATGTGGATGTCAAGGGTGATTAAATTATGGTTAGACCTGACCAATGAGGGGGTGACCATAGGTGTGGAGCATCGATTTCCCATGTTGGGAATGAACAGGTCTAGGATATTGCAGCCCCTGGTGGGATTATGGATTAGTTGATCCAGGGCATTGGAATTCATGAATTCCAAGAATTGTTGGGGAAAGGTGATGGTACACAAATAGTTTTCCCAGTTAATGGCAGGATAGTTGAAATCACTCGATATTAGGGGGGGTTGGTTGTATCTTAATATTTTCCAGTATGTTTAGAAAGGTGTAGTGAGAATCTTGGGGCATGGTGGGGGATCTGTAACAAGCTACAGTTTGGATTGCAGTGTTACCTGTTAGTTGCACCTGGACAATTTCAGATGCATTGTATTGGGCAACTAGCCTGATGGTGTGAATATCCTTGATGAATATGGACACTCCTCCACCTTTAGTGTTTCGGTCCTGGTGAATAAACATCTTGCTGTTAACTTATATAGCACCTTAGAAACAGATGACATTCTTCTTAAACACACACGTTCACACACACATATACAGCTTCTAGCGTATTCATTGTTAATAGCACAGTGCACTCTGTTACTTGAGTTAGTTACATGGTAAAACTGTACTAACTTTAATTTTTTTGGCATCTTTCTTCACAGCATGGAATCTACTCTATGTAATCTTTGAATTAAGTATGACTTTCTATGCATCGGTCTATACTGCATACATTCATTTTCCATGTAGTCTGTATTGTATACATTCATTTTGCATATGTTAGATGCATTTTTGCATCTCTTCAGCTTGTCTTTCAGTTGCACAGCACCTTGGCATAGTGTTTAAGATATGCACTATTTCTTCATAACAGATGCTATTTGTGTGAAAGTCATCTTTAGTTTGAATGTCGATCCAACTCTGTTATTTCTTCAGAGATGCTTTCGATTTCTGTCCTGTCCCTGATCTTTAAGACATAATACATCAGACCTTTCTAATGTGGCCGCAGATGCCTCCTGGAACAGATGCTGTACATTGTGCTTTTCTAGTCAGAATAAAAGCTATTCTGCTTATTATTTTTCCATATAAGTGACCTGCACACTATTATGAGATACTTTACCTTTTATTTTTATATTTTTTCTATTTGCAGACTAGATAAGCCCACTGGACAAATATTTCCTTTTCAGGGATGACCCTGGGCACTGTCTTGTTAAGTGACTTGATCAGATTCACACAGCAGGCAAATTTAGTGTAAGGAAACAAACCCTCTACGATGGGCACAGAAAGCAGCTCATTACCACTCAGAGCTTTGGTCTTCAGTACTCAAGACAGATTCTTCTTACAATTAAGAAATGGGGAGCAGCACTTTGTTTTCTACTCGTTTGATAATCTAAGTATCTCACTACCCTAAGATGCTGCCTTCTCCCATTATTTGCATCACTTGATAGGAGTTTTCTAAGGCATTTTTCCATTTTTATGGATTTTTCATGTTTCCTCTCTAGTTATGTCTGTGTTTGTGTCTTGTGTGTGTGTGTGTGTGTGTGTCTTGTGTGTCTTGTGTGTGTGTGTGTCTTGTGTGTGTGTGTGTGTGTGTGTGTGTGTGTGTGTGTGTCTTGTGTGTGTGTGTCTTGTGTGTGTGTCATGTGTCTTGTGTGTGTGTGTGTGTGTGTGTGTGTGTGTGTGTGTGTGTGTGTGTCTTGTGTGTGTGTCTTGTGTGTGTGTGTGTGTGTGTCTTGTGTGTGTGTGTGTGTGTGTGTGTGGGTGTGTGTGTCTGTGTGTGTGTGTGTGTCTTTGTGTGTGTGTGTGTGTGTGTCTTGTGTGTGTGTGTGTGTCTTGTGTGTGTGTGTGTGTGTGTGTGTGTGTGTGTGTGTGTGTGTGTGTGTGTGTGTGTGTGTGTGTGTGTGTGTGTGTTTCGCTTTTCCTCTCTCCTTGATTTTGCATGATGTTCTGGTTTCTGTTATCTTTTTATACTGTACGCCTATCAAACTGCCTGTTGCTCTCTAAGTAGCAATGCTGTAATGACCATCTGGTAAGACTGGTAATCTTGTCTGAGATTGTAGGATGCAAGTACGCTGCAATAAACATACTGTTAAAGAATTGCCAACTTTGAAAGCCTTTCTGTTGCCATGCAGAGAATACTTGCGTTACTAGATAACATAAGCCTGAGGTATTGAAATGCATATGACTGTCTTTGTACTAAAAGACAGGATTACATTATTTTAAGAGCTCATAACAGTATTTATCTGCAAACTAAACACAATGCCAATCCATGTATGGTCCATATCCTGTGCAGTAATCTGTTAAGCAGTGTATTGTGAGCTTGTTTCCTGTTTGCTTTTCAGTTTTTACTGTGATCATGGTTTCCCCATGAAACACATAGGAGTTTTCAGGCATCATTTTTTTTTGCATAATCAACTGTTCTACACATGGGAGTATCAGATTGCTAGTTTCCGCATGTAACTTGGTAGTTTAATATAGCTCAATATATATTATTATTAGAACTGGAGTACAAGGAGCAGTGGTTTGCTTTTAGGGCTTGCTTGTTTTGCTTAGACTTGAATTTTGACTGGACTTGTGATTGAAATTTTCCTAATTGCCTTGTATTGTCTTTATAGGTGAATGCATTATGTTTAACTGTTTTCAGGAATGTTTTTAACAAAATTAAAACACCCAATAAAGCTGTAGTGCATTGTACAAGCAATACAATATAATCAGGAAGGTGTATTCAGGAACGTGTGTTTCTTGTGCAAAGGGTCTGATGTGAAAATAAACCAAATCAGAAGTTAATATCTGGCACGGGTTAAAATTATTATCTTTGAATGTCTGTCTCATTGATGCCTCAATGTCCAGATTCTGACTGCAAGCAAGGGGCACATGTGTCTGTGTGAAGTGGGTGGAGTACATAGCACATTAGCACATTTACTGACTATTATAATGTGGTATGAGCAAATTGTGTACAGGAACAGATAATATGCAAACTACAATTCAAAGTTGGTTGGCAGGACCAGCCAACACATATCACTGACAGCTGATTTACTTACATTCCCTCTTTTGAAATGTGATTACATGCCTTCTGATATATATAGTTATAGCTTACTTTGCCCATTATCCAAACTGAAACACTGTCAATGGTGTCTTTAGTGAGGGTGATTGATTTTTCGTCAGGTCTGCTATATATATATGGACGTATACATGCATGCGATATTGGGAACACTGAACACATGTATTTTTTCTGCATTGGAGAATTCTCATGCATTTCCTTTGGCGCTTCTCTCCCACGTTGTAACAGTACTCATGGCAGGGCACAGTCAAACTAGTGCAAGACAGGGATATCAATTTGAGCCCAGGTATCGACCTGGAGAGCCAAGGAAGCAGCGCTGTTTGTGCAAGAGTGGTGAGAATGAACCACCTTCGCCGGACCCTGATTACAGCAGTCTGTCTAGTATGACATGGTGCCTATGTGGCAAATGCACAATGATGACCACGTCGCTCGAATGCCTATGTTGTGTGTCTTCACCACGAGCAATTGAAAAATGGGCAGAAATAACTTCAGCATCAGGTCACACTGCATGCATAACTGTGCATCTACAATTTGACTCGGCATGCCTTTATACCCACATTTTAAAAACTATATTCAGGCTTCTGTGTCGGCGTAGAGGGTGTTATCAACCACCGCAGTGGACAAACAAGTATGTTGTGTGTCTGTCTGGTTGTCGGTGTCTGTCTGGTTGTCGGTCTGTCGGTGTCTGTGTCTGTCTGTCGGTGTGTGTCTGTCTGTCGGTGCGTGTCTGTCTGTCTGTGTCTGTCGGGGTGTGTCTGTCTGTCAGTGTGTGTCTGTCTGTCTCTCTGACCACATGATTGCTCTGTATTTCAGGTTGTACCGGGTTGTGGCATATCGTGCATATGTGTTGTGGGTGCATAATCGAAGGCTGGGATTTGGTAATCGAATGGTGCTTCCAGCTTGTGTAGTGTCGTGAATTCGAGCACAGTTTCCATGTGCAGATGATGATTTCTACACAGGATTTAAACCCTTTGAGGGACTATGGATTTTTTCAGAAAACTGACATGTCTATTCTTACTATAGCTGTGCATTGCTGGTCTCAATTGACAAATACTTTTACTTTTCAAATCCTGTATACTCTACCTTGTTTTGAAATTTGTGCACTAATAAAGTGTGTAAATGAGTGATTTGGATACTTAATGTGTCATGTATACATCTGGCTACCATTGCCTTAAATTGCCGCTGATCTGAGAGCAGAGTACGTACTTACAGCTGTTTTCACTGTTGTATATCATGATGGTGATTGTCTTTTTATAGCAATTGTTGAGCAGCTTTCAATCCTTAGCGAATGTCCACCAGTGCAACTGTTGACATCCTTGCCACCATGCAGACAAACTAAGTGTATTTCGTCCTCTAAGTGGTTTTTAATGCTGTACTGGTCCGGTCACACTGCCTATGCAAGACTAATGAATCCCTAAGGTATTTGGCTGTTGCAGAGTTACCATACGATCAGTATATGCCATCCTGCATCATTTCATTTATTTGTAGCACAAAGTGTTTTTGTGGTAAGCGGAGAAATTCACCTGAATTAGTACTGCTTTCACATTGTTCATGTAGAAAAGTAGATTTTTACAGTGCCCCAGTTTGAATCGGAATAATTGTCGACTTCCAGGTGTCATGTAAAGGCTGGAAGCCAGGATACACTTTGATCGCAGAGAAAATAAGGTGGATGAAAGTGACACTGACAAATGTATTGCATGACTGTCACATGAAGGCAGCCATTATTACAGTTGGATATTTCATTGAACATCGATTCTAACCGTTGAAGTCTTAAAGGTTGTACCAATATCATGTAGTGTAACAAGTTTACCATGAATTAGTTGTGTGATTACTGTATGATTTGATATAGTAATTTCTATTTTTATTAGGTGAACGTCAAAATGCCATCCTGCTTTGCAATCAACTGTAGTATGCGCCAAGACAATCTGCCACAGGGGGTATCATTCCATCGGTTTCCACGTGATATCAACCTGTGTAGACAGTGGGTGATTAACTGTGGTAGAGATGTTGGTAGCATACCGAAGTTTGTTAAGGAAGTATTGGGTAGTGCAAAGCCACGACATTTCCTCTGTTCTCAACACTTTGAGCAGAGCCAGTTTTACCTTGACTACCAGCAACAGCTACTTCCTGAGGAGATGAGGCCCAAATGACCAATTCAGAGATTAATAAAAGGGGCAGTATCATCAATTTTCTCTCTTTCGAACAGCAAGACACGTACATCTTCAGTACATCGGTTGCAGCAGAAACAGCAGCAGAAGGTGAGAACATCAGTGGAGCACTGAACGGTTTAATCAGCCTACTGACATTTGCTTAGTGAGATACTGGTACTGCATGCATTTCAATTTGCAACCGTTAATGGATGTACTTTTTACATGCAGCTTATTGAAGACCTTCTGAGTACAACGCAGCCTACATTGCAAGACCTTGTGACAGAGCAACGGTCTGTGCAACACAAGGTGAGTGTAATTGTATTACCTCTTCAGCACACAAATCATTAGTCAACACTCGGGTGAATGTAATTTTAATGAGCCTTACTTTTTGTATCTGTTGCAGAGGAAGCATGTGCAGCTACAGAATGAAAGGGATGCAGATAATGATGCGTTAAGACACATGGCGGAAGACTGAATGGAAGACTGTCAAGCGCATCAAGAATGTGTGGAAGTAAGTTTTGATGAAAAGCTAGAGTAATATGCGAGTGTGGATAAGCATTCAGTCTACGGGTTGTGTTATGGTTGTCTGAGTAAGTGTAAATTACAAAATTTTTATGGAGTTCATTGGTACTCCCTTGAATATATTGGCTCAGGATCTCAGCGATCAAAATGCTTAAGCTGTTATCGCACAGATAGTGTCTGTAGTTTACTTTGTCATTAGTCAAGCATTGACTGATTAACACTTATGTGATTGTAGGTTCAAGCAACTGATTACTATGAAGAGGTAGTCGAAGACACGGAAGTATACTTAATGGAGACTGGGACTTGCAGTCAGAGTACAGTCGCATGCCAGACAAAGTTTCGCCAAAAGAAAGGTAGCAGCATAGGAATTCAAGTCAAGCTGAAGGACCTTCAAACAGTACCATGCACTATGATTGATGCAGCTGTACAGGTTCCAGAAGTAGGAGTCTCACCACTGTTCGACCACACTTACTTTAAAAAATCGAGGGATGTACAAACAGAATTGAGTGTGGATGGACCACAACAGCACAGTTTCAATAATGCCAATCATCGCCTGAGTGAGAGTAGATGTCACAATGAAAAGGACGAAAGTTGCACTGAAGAGGCCACATGTAGCTCTAGTGCATACATTGCTGCGGAGATGACACATTGCAGTACTCCAGTCAAGCTATGAAAGGACGTCCATAACACGAGCATGCATAGCAGCTCCTCACTTTCTCAGTGGACCGATGATATGGAAAAGGATCCAGACTGGTTGTACACTTCTGACAACTTGTCTACGTCAGAGATTGAAGACACAGTGCTGGAACAGGATGAAGACGAGAAGATGGTAAGTGAATCAAAGTTCATTGTGTTTGAGTCCTGCCTGGATTGCGTGTTGCTAAAACTGACCTGTCCACAATGCCACACACCAGCTGTGGAACTGAGGAAAGTGAAGTTGGGATCCTATGTCTCGGTGAATGTTTCATGCATTAGTGGACATGAAGTTCTGCATTGGGAAAGTCAACCATTAATAGGCCGAATGCCAGCTGGCAATCTTCTACTGGCATCATCTGTACTTTTCAGTGGAAGTACATATGCACATATAGCGCGATTTAGTGCTTATCTAGGACTAGAATTTATAAGTGAAACCACATTCTATTCTATTCAACGGGAGTATTTATTCCCAGTTTTGCAGCATACTTGGACACAGCATCAGACTCGTCTGCTAGAAGATGCAATGGGTAAGGAAGTAAGGTTAGCTGGAGGTGGGTGATGTGATAGTCCAGGTTATTCTGCCAAGTACTGCTGCTACAGCATGATGGACCTGGATTCTGGATTCATTGTCGATTTCTGTCTCGAGCAGGTCTGCAGAGGTGTATCCTCAGTGGCACTGGAGAAGAAAGCTTTTAAGAAGTGCATGAAAAACTTGCTGGATAAAAATGTTAATGTAAGCCTTGTGGCGACAGACAGACATCCTGGGATAAGGTTATTGATACACACAGAATTTCCAAAGGTGGATCATCAGTTTGATGTGTGGCATATGACAAAAAATTTGACGAAGAAAATCACTGAAGTTGGGAAAAGGAGAGGAAAGCAAGACTTACTGCAGTGGTGCCACAGTATTTCAAATCACCTGTGGTGGTGTGCTGAAACGTGTGAAGGGGATGAAGTAGTACTTGAGGAGAAATGGTTGTCATTGCTCTACCATGTAATCGCCCAACACAGTTGGGATGGTGGCAAGAAGGTTTCCTGTTGTGGACATGAAATGCCACTCATTGATGGAGATTAGACAAAGTGGCTGGAAGAAGATGATGCCTGTCACAGTGCATTGAAGAGAATTGTTGCAAACAAATTTCTCATGAAAGATTTGAAGCACATCACCAAATTCTGCCATACTGGTGACCTCGAGGTGTTCCATGCATTACTATGTAAATATTGCCCCAAGTTTGAGCACTTTAGTTTTGCAGGAATGAAGGCAAGAATCATACTTGCCATCCTGGATCATAACGAGAACCTTCATCGTGAGCAAGCAGTGGTGAGATTCCCTACAAAGAAGTCAGCAGCAAAGGGAGAGCTAAGGTATCGCGTGGTGTACCCGAAAGCAAAACAAGAATGGGTAGCCAAACCAATATTTGAGAAAAGAAAGTTTGACTACATATATGACCTGATGTTGGAAGTTATAAAAGCTAAGCGAGGCATCTTGGAAACGCAACCCATGTCTATACCTGACATACCAAAGAATATTGCTAGGTGTGAACGTCCCGAGAAGACTATGGTGATTGCTAGACATATTTCACAATTCGGTGAGTGTAGTAAACATCCTGGTTGAAACAGCACATTTGCTACTGTGGACTGGGTAAGTAAACTGTGACAATTGTTTTTGATTAACCTAATTTGGAGTAATATCCCCAGATATTGATGGTAATAGGCAATACTATCCCATACCCTAAATAGCTCACTGCAGTTAAAGTAAATTAACTGTTTTATGTGGTTCTAAACACTGCTACAATATGCAAGATAACCCCTGAATGACCAGTTAAAAGTGACACCCATTTGGATGAACCCGGGCACTCTGTACAGCTTCAGAGATATTAATGGAACTGGACCACCGGTGGGGCATACCTGGAATGCACATGTTCGCCTTTTCCAACAGGCAACTTGGGCTGACATTGCAGTAGGACAACTGAATAAAAACCAGTGATAAGCGATGCCATCTCCACCTCTTGGCAGGGGAAATGTCTGCATGCTTTACCACCCTTCCCATTATTTCCAAATGTGCAGCTGAAACTTAAGCCGGACAAAGGGTACAACTTTATGTTGACTCAGTACTGGCCAAGACAGCACTGGTTGCCTCTTTGGTCAGTCACACCAAGTTACCACACTCAGTGTACCAACTAAACACTGGAGTGATCCGAGATGAACCAGGAAATCTTGCCTATCAAAGGGAAAAATATTTGCCATGATTTAGACAGTTTTCCAAGACCCGGGAAAGTGACATCCGTCGAATCCGGTCTTGTGTATTAATGAATACAGACAGCTGCATAATGAGCTATAGAAGGACATTTTTTTGATATCTCTGCTTGTCGCAACCTGGATGTACAGTTATCATACAGACTACCTTCAGAACATTAAGGAAAGGGGTTCTCCTTTTTGAACTGCATATGAAATGGACACCTACATGGGTTCTTTCACCAGAAGTAAAAACTACTGAACAGAGCACCCTTTGACAGATGTCAAAGCCTGACCTAAATGCTTACACATGAAGCAATGACATTTGATGGGCAGTAACCTCTGACTGGAGGGTCTCCCATCTAGTTAATGTAATGCTTTCGCTCAGGACCAAACCGTCCTTCATGGCAATGTTGCTAGACCTATTCCTGAACCAGGTCATACACCGACCCACTTTTTTAACCCTAAATCACACAGTAATAGGAACAGTTATTCATACTCTGGATCTCCACAGACTAATTGTGTTTTATGCCCATAACAGTGTAAAACAGTTGTGGATTTTCTCTTTGCACCCCCTGGCTGTGAGGAAAGTAGTGGCCATACTGCGCATTTCAGCCTCTTTTCTGCAAGGTAATTACATTTGGCTACCTGTACCAGGGAAACACATTGCATGGAAGTATTACAGCTCACTACAGAAGAGCGATAGCTTCTTCAGGAGACTTAAGGAACATGGCACCAATGCTGTCATTGAAGTAGCTAGTTGTTCCTTAGTTGAGACTTTATGTAAAACATGCAAGCAGGACAAAATCACAATGGCCATAGCCAGATTGGACCTGGCTGTCCTCCACAATTTCCTAGGGAAACGTATAGCAAACAATAGCCTTCATGGTGAGCTGCAGAAGGCAACCACGTGGAAATAGTACAACATTGGAATTGGAGGACATCGAAGTTGTGTGAATTGTTACCAGAAAGATGTTCATGTCTTCCATGTTGCAGTATTCCTTCACACCATCCCCATGCTGTGATTGTGCACTTGCTCCTGTAGGTGGCAGTGGACAGACTATGCCATGTGTAGGCCTGGCTCCTAATGGTGATTCTGTTAGAGCTGGAGTGTGTGGACATCAATTTTATAGCCCATGTTCATAGAGCTACACAAAGTGCAGAGGCACGTAGTACAGAAACATTGGAGTAGTTGCCATGATGTAGGTGAAACATCGGGAACCACGTGCGAAATAATGCAACATGGCAGAGAATGACAGTTATGTTTACAATTTTACGAAATGATTCTTTACAAACTGGCTGTAAAGAGGTACAGTGAGTTGATCAGACATGCAGCAGTTGTCTCCTCCACAGGTGGCACATAGTGTAGAAGAAAATGTCCATAGATCCTGGTCCTTTAATGTGGTAAGGGTATGTGACTGTTTGCAATCATCTAACCAATATGACACTTGAGAGCAACGGTTAGGATGCAGGCATCTGAGTTGTCTAAACTGTGTAGTTGCCATGTAAGAGGATAAGAGCAAGGCCTAAGGTAAAGTTTGTGGTAGAGGACATGCAAGTGGTGTCTGACAAGATGCAGATGACAGGACAAAAGGCAAACTGATATGCTGTAGCGACCCACAACAGGAACAGCCAAAAGAGTACTTCCATTGCCATTTGAATACAGATTCATCCATTGCCATTTGAATATAGATTAATCCAATCTTTAATGAATACTTTTTCTAAAGTCGGACAGAGTATCAGTGAGTTGGCACATGTAAACTGGAATAAAGAAGTTATGTTTGGTTACAATTTTATTCATGCAACAATGACTTTGTTTCTTGTGGTCAATACAATGTCTAACATGGTGCTAGAATGAATTAATGTGATGTGAAATTGAGTCTACAAATGTGTTATTCATGGTTTGTGATGTGTAACTTTAATTTTTCCAGACTAGATGAATAGAGTTTAACCGGATGACTGGTTCTAGAGTTGGTAATGGATGGAATCGATAAGTTATGTAAGGTAGAATTGTATTAATGCCAGTGTATGGACTGGTTATTCCATGCAGTGACTGGACTGGCTATTCCATGCAGTGACTGTAAATGTATCTTTTTGGCTTTAACTGTGAATGTTATGATTATAGTCCTGCACATTATTCACTTGGAAAGTGCCATGTTGAATGGAATAACAATCCTTTCATGAAATAGTGAAGCATTCAGGTATGGAGTAGCAGTGAGGGAGCAGGCAGTAAAGTAAGGCATAAGTCATTTGAAACAAGTAGGTCCAGTTGATGAAATGCATGTAAAAAAAAGTTTCTTCAGCTTGTCTGTCATTTGGGAACAAGTAGTTAAGCATGACAGTTGGCAATTGGGAGGTACATGGTGTTCCTGCTGTTGAGCGGTTGAGGCTCTGGACAAGTACTAATTATAGAATATCCATATTGGTATTGTGAAGTGATACTATATATTTCTGAAATAGTGACTTGTATGTGTGCTGTTAGAATTAAAATAACCAATGTCATAAGTGCTTGTGTAAGATCAGTCATGCTGTGCAGATGTACACCAAGAGACCACTACTCTTGTGGATTGTCTCGTATTAGCCCGTATTTGCAGTAAGGGTTGTGTGAAAGATGGAGCAGTATGGAGTTGTGTATGATTCCTTTTTAATTTTTCGGCACCTTTAGCTTGTACAGTGTGTCTAAGGACTGGTCATTGGTGAATAAATGTCTGCATGTAGAGTAATTTGCTGGGCAAGCGTTGCATGTATCTGGAAGCCTGTTAGATGCAGGGGTGTATGCTAGTGGTGACGAGTGTATAAGGCTGTAGATGGAAGTATTGTGGTATGAGTGGACCTCTGTGATGCTGGCTACCTTGACGAGGTACAGAGGCTTTTCACAATAGTGCTGTGGGAATTGCCACTTTTGCACGTTGTAAACCAAAAGCCAGCTTATCTGTATGTCTTTTATGATGGATCAGTTGACTTCTGGTACATTTTGCAAAATTACTGTCTATTTGTAAGGTCCATTAAAATCACAACAGTTTCACAGGTGTCGGATCTTCATTACGCTGCAGTCTTAATGTATACAGGGGTATATTTATAGAGAAATGGATAGAGCGGATACTTATTTGTAAATTGAGATAATGTAATTAAAGCAAAATATGTAGTAAGACCATGCATGCTAACCGGTGAAATTATGAGTAAACCAACATATGATGTATATGTAGTAGATTTTGGTTGTAATTGTAGATGTGGTTGGAAAGACACAATTGCCCATTGCTGGAACTGTGAAACTCCAGCAAAAAAGCATAATCTCACTATTCTGAAGAGTCTTACTGATATGTAACGAAGTACAGCAACAGCTAAAAAAAGTAAAAGCATAAATTTGCAATGACCATGCATAGACATTAAATGCATGTTTTTGCATAAGCCAATGTCTGGCACAATTAAACAGTACAACAAATTACAAGTGGTATGCACTACCATATTTTTTTTAAATATTGACTCAAAAAAAGCATGTAGGTGCTGTCATGCAAGTCTGAAATATTTCATGTTTATAGTGTTTCATTTGTTAGCTATTTAAACAGGAAGGGAAAATAAGTGGCAGATTGCTTTGCAAAGCAGGGATTGCCAGTGCTATGTTGCTTGGTTTTAAATTTGACAGGAGTAGTGCAACAAAAAAAGTCTCCCACTGTAAGGAAAAGGCTGACAAGCAAACAGTACATCTGTCTGGTCACCTGCTGTGAGCTGTCAATCACATGCAGATAATTGGTCAAATTAGCCTTGGCTCTTTGACAGCTAGGGAAGGTAGGTGTGAAGTGGGAGGGGAGATTCCTTGAAGAGCTAGATTTCAGCCTTCACAAAAGAAAGCAATTTAGCATTTCTAAGATGAAAGAGCTTTAAAATGCACTTTTCAGTTCTGTTCTGTAGCATTTCTACTGCTTGTGTTTTAAGTGGTCATTGAAAAAGGATAACATTTTAACCAAAAGTAGGGGATTTTAAGCCTGTAGTGAATGCCTGTTAAGTCAATGAAGTGACAGCAGCTTAAGGCAAAACGTGGCAGATCTGATGCAATTTTTTGGAGACAAATAATGCATTCTGGGATACCTAGAGGCAGAGTAAACAGTCTGAATTTTTTCAGTATGCCAGACCCCATGTGGTCAGAGTCAGAAATTGCATCTAAAAATATCTAAAAAGCTCAAAATAGTCTTAGAGTGCTATTAAAATGTAGGAAACATCAAACCATGATGAAATTAATATGTTTTTTGAGTCGCGGTTGTCCTTTAAATAGTATGAAGCATGATCTAGCCACACCCCTAACAACACTGTTTAATCTCAGCCTCCATACAAGTTTTGTACCAAGTGAATACAGAACAGTTACAGTCATTCCCCTGCATAAGGGAGGACCTTCCATAGACCTCGGCAATTACAGACCCATAAGACCACCAGTCTGACCACCCTCGTATGCATAGCTATGGAAAGAATCAGTCAGGACATAGAGAACCTTCAAACACTGTACCCATTTGGATTTGTCAAGAGCAATTCATGCTTAGTCGGCCTGGCAGATATTTTGAAAAGGTCACCAAAGCAATGGATGAAGGCAAAATGGTATGCACCGCATACCTTGACTTGGCCAAAGCTTATGACCCAATTCCTCACTCAGATATAGTAGAAAAGTGAAATAGATTGGGAATAACCCCTATGTCACTCACTGGATTGCCAACTGGCTTACAGATATGACACAGATAAGTAAAATAGGCAAAGTTACCTTCACAAAGAGATCAGTTGCCAGTGGAGCCCCTCAGTGTTCTATTCTAGGACCCTTCTTTATTGGCATCTACTTTTCTGAAGTAAAAGCCAATGTCAAAGGGATCTGGCTGACTAAGTTTGCAGAGCAGTCATCAAATCCACAAATGACTTAGCCATCCTGCAGGAAGCTTTGTCCCAGATAAATAGCTGGTGCCAAAATCATGGACTGAAACTTGATACCAAAAAAATGCATTATTATATCCTTTGGGAAGTCATCTACCTCATGGATCTACCATACTGATAATATGCTTGTAAGAGCTGACCCATTTGTTTGGGATTTGGGAGCTAATGTGGGCAACATGACTCCATTGTTATAAGAAAGTCCTTCTTTATTGCACAGCTTATACACAAATGGATTGTGTCAAGATCTAGGGATGTCATTGCCCCCTTTACTCAGCCCTCATTAGGCCAATCATTGAATATAATGCAGTCTTTCTGTCCAGACACATGCAACAACTGGAATGACCACAGAGATACCTTACTAAAAGGATACAAAGCCTACATAACTTGTCCTACATGGACTGACTCAAAGCCCCATTACTATACTCAGTATCCTGACTGCTAAGAGGTAACAAGTGTCTTGCATATAAGGCACCCTCTAACCCATTACTGATGGATTTAATGCACATCAGCAAGTAAAATGGCATCAGATATACTCAGCCTAGAGACCTAAACCTCTTCTGCAATATCAACAGAACAGTTTGGAGGGACAGGTATATCTAGCAGAGGATACTGCTGTTGTGTAACAGACTCTCCATCCACATAAAATAAAGTTCACCCCTGTCCATATTCAACTGCAATATTAGATACTTTAGCCACAGGTGTCACAACACAGTACTTGAGGTATCAACCCTGACTCAGATGCTACAGTAATAAATACAGTGCAGAAAGAAGTGATACTATAGAAAGGTTTGAAAAAAGACTGCTATATAGTAAGGCAGTGAGCAGTCAGCCACAAGAAAGATAGAGCACAGCAGGGCAGCAAAACAAAATATCCACACATGAGAAATACCTAGTAAGGAGCAACAATTAAGGCTAAATCCAATGTCACTTGTGGAGAAGCAGTGCCACAAGCAGCCAGGCACAGCTATCTGCAGGAGAGTGCTAGTGTATACTAGTCAGGGGAAGAGAGACTGGAAGGAATAGAATGGTTACAAGTACACGCTACTTTTGTATGCACTCCAGTACTGTGTTGTATATTTCATGAAACTAAACAATAAGTAAATCAACTGCTGATGCTTCTATCTGAATCTGAACATGATTTATCTCAGGTATGTTATAATGTTTTCCAGTTGTTATGGATGTGTCTAAGAATGAGTAGCTCCTATTTCCTGAGTACTGACATTACATCCAAGAGTAATAGGAATTCTGGGTTATAGTGAGTTCACTTGTAGAGTCTTTGTTGCAATTTTGTGATAAGTTTTTATGGGGTCTGCTACATGTGTTAGTGTGCTAGTAGCTTGCAACATACTTGCTCACTGCCACCTGCTCAAAAGGTCAAGTATTCGAACTTCCAGTAACTCATTCTCCAGAAATTACTCAGCCCGCTAAGTGCCCTGTCATATAACATTATATAGTCCTATGAGAACCCAAGCATTAACCCTGAATCTCCCTTTCTGCTCCCTAGCCCTAAAAATCCCTTCATACTCCCTAAACCTAAAATCCTGCTCCAACTCCCTAACCCTAAGACTCCCTTCTTGCTACCTAACCCTAAGACTCCTTTCTCAGTTCCTAACCCTGAAACCCCCCTCCCCACTCCCTAAACCTAAAATTTCCCTTCCTGACCAGTTTCATAATTCACACTCATTTCCCTACCACTGCCTCACCATGGCTACTGAATTGACCCTCGCTTGAACTCAAATAATGTGTTTGGATAAACTGCAGCAACTGTTTGCCAGAACTCATATTTAAGTCTGAGCACAAGTGGCATCTTACCTAAGCTACAAGATACCCAAGTCCCTGGCTTTGACAAAGTAGTCTTTGGGTACTTGGGTTTGAGTGGTTGTAGTGTTCCCATTTTTATGTACATTATCATTTGGGACAGCAGACCTAACAACTAATTCAGATATATGGTAATCAGAACAATGCATCATACATGTAACACTGAAGTACACTGGCATTCAAACAGGCATAGTGCCTTCCTTGTTTATATCAGTAGGGCAAATTCTATTTTTAAGAATTAGATGATCTAAGTGCTGACATTAAGATGAGAAATGGGGCATTTGTTCTTGTATTATATTACTTTGCTTTTCTCTCCCCAGGCCACTGAAAATGAGCACTTCCCAATCTGACTTTCGTGGTCAACAAAAATAAATACTAAATATGCCTCATGCTCATTGTTTTGCATTCAAATTTATTAAATTTAAAAAGATAGTAATTTCTCGTTCTGCAAATAGTATTGATTTGCTTATGTTTGTTGCCCACAAAACTAAAATTATTCTACTAATGGACAGAAGCAGCTACTAAATGCTTTATCCCATGCATGAGTCCCCTCAAATTATCTATGGTATGATCCCAGTTATTCTCACCAGGGGCAATATATAATTATCGACCATGGGATGGGTAAGGCCAATCTAACACCAAATGAGAAAAGTTATTTCAAGTACCAAAAGGGAAATTGGCTAGCTGACTTCCAAGATGGCTGCATACTGAGTAACATCTTAATTTCAGCTTTCCCACTGTGAAAACAGAAACTCAGAAAACAGAGCCAGTAAATTTGTCTTTTTGGGAATTTTATGAAAATCTCTATAAAGCAGAGAAATGTGTAAAATAAGAAGTACAAATGGAAATGTTTATGGAATAATTAAGTATGTCAGGGTTAGAGGTATATGAGGCTCAATTGCTTACAGTTAATATAGAAGGAGATGAGAGAGAAAATGTGATGTATAACCAATCTGCAGGAAATAGATGGTATTCCTGTAGAAATCTATACGCTAGGAGGGAAAAAATGGATTAAGATCTGGAAGGTTTTGTCTGACAGTATTTTAAAAGAGGAGAAGCACCAACATCATGGAAGAAGGCTGTACAGACTGTAATACATAAATATGGTAAAGACCCATCAGATCCAGCTTCTCATAGGCCCATTTAAATTTTAAACCATGATTATAAAGTGTTTATGTCTATAATGGCTAAAAGAATGGCAAAGATGATGCCAACATTGATAGATATGGATCACTGTGGTTTTGTGGAGGGGAGGCAAACATTTGACAACATTAATAGAACGATGACCCAGAGTGAAGCAGAATGTAAAAAAAGTATCGTTGTTGGTGGGTCTTGATGCAGAGAAAGCATTTGACAGAGTAAGTTAAGATTTTATGAGTAGGGCAATGGAAGTATTTGCATTTCTTGACAAAATAACATTAGTGAGGATGATGTATGAGGGATCAGAGGTGAAAATTAATGTGGGGGTTCCTCTCTGATAAGTTCTGTTTGAGCAGAGCAACCAGGCAGGGGTGTCCTCTTTCCCTTTGTTGGTTGTGTTATATTTAGATCCACTGGCAAAGAAAATAAAGGACTCAGAAATTTAAGGATATAATTGGTATGGTAATCAAGATAAGTTAGCTTTATTTGCAGATGATATTATTTTACCTGATAAAACCAGAAAAGACCATTTCAGTGTTGTGAAACATCCTGAGACAGTTTCAGTTTTTTGTTCAAGATATAACATTAATGAAGATAAAAAAGAATGAATGTACCGGCTCAGAATAAAAAAAATACTTAAAAAACAATACAAGGTTAAGTGCTTTCATCTGAAAATTCAGACTTCATAAGAACCATATTATATAATATATAATAATATATAATATGGTTCTGATGAAGTCTGATGAGTTTTCAGATGAAAGCGCTTAACCTTGTTTTGTTTTTTAAGTATTAAATAAATTTTTTTTTTTTATTCTGAGCCAGTACATTCATTCCTTTTGGAATGCTATCCTTGGTTTTACTTTGCTCGAATTACTGAAGATAAAAAAGGCAACAGCTGTAAGCTATGTACCCACACATTAATTGGTTCTGTAATACCCATATTTATGGGGATATGATAAAATCATGTACTTAGGAAATGAGAAACTGAAAGCTCTGTTTTATGGCTGTAGATAGCAAGATACCAGTGGTGAAAATGTTTTGAGTTCCTTTAGTTTTATACACAGGTCAGGCATATTTTTAACAGCCAGATGGGAAGCTGTGGATAGCAGTTAATAAAGAGTTGAAGGATTTTATCTGGAAGGGGAAGATGGCAAGAGTCAGGTGGGATAAGTTGATCCTTCCAGTAGAACCAGGTGGTTTAGGATTACCTGATTTGAAATGATATTTCAGAGTTACACAGTTAAGGCTTTTATACATAACACAATCAGAAAGCTACAATTCAGAGTAGAAAGGGTTGATGATTAAACCTAGGAGGAGCTCAAGAAATAAGAATAGACTGGGATTTTGGATGCAGATCTTTAAGGAGAATAACAATAACCATACATAATATTATATTACTAAAGTAGCAGAAAGTATTCAAGTACTAAGCCAATACAGGCATGGAGAAAGGAGATTCTGTTGTTAGGGATGACTGCAATTAGGGGTAAAGAGAATAGGCAAGAGGGGTCTGGAATTTACTGGATGAAACTTACAAAGGAATGAGGGAATTAGGAGCAAATACTTATAGAGGGAAAGATAATAGAATGGGAAGAGCCCACAAATTCATGTGAACTGCAGGCTAGAGATTGCCTTCCCTATCAAGGATTGATATCAGGATATAGGCAAAGACAAAGGAATAGGGGATCTTAAGTGAAAGACCAGCACTGGTAGAGATTTTAGTAAAATCAAAGAACAGAAGCTGATGTTAAAAAGGGATAATTAGTGGGGCATATACAATATTGCATGATAACTATAGAAATCAGTCAGAGGAAGTTAGAAAATATTGTAAAGAGAGATTGGATAAGCAATTCACAAAGAAACAATGGGGTGGTATATGTATGGCTCCCTCATATGCAACAAAGTCTTGAATATCTAGGATCTATTTCTGGAAATGTTTGCATAGGTATTTTTATACCGCAAGCAGACACTATATAATTTTTCTTCAGGTAGATTGCAAATGTTGGAGGTGTGACAGGGATGTATGTTATAATTGGGAACATGTTTTTTTGGAGTGTAATGAGTTGACAGCCTTTAAAAACTCCCTACAGAGTAATTTGTCAGAAATACTAAACGAGCAAATTGGTGTAACGAAAGAAATTATTTTTTTGAGCTGTAATACAAAATCGGAATTCTACAGGCATAGTAAGGCCTTGCTGAGTTTAATTCTGGTGGCTGCCAAAAAAGCAATTACTAGAAAATAGAAATCAAAGTCTAAACCAACCATACTAGAAGTAGTGAATATAGTAACAGAGATCAAAGAACTGGAAGTGGGACCTTTAGAAAATGGTAGGAGCAAATTACATAGAAGAAAATGGGCATTGTGGGAACAGTACATACAGAATAATATTTTGGAGGAGGAATGAGGTTTAAGGGGTGGCAGGGTGAATGAGCTTTGTAATGTTTGACTGACTATGACTGTATAGAAGACTTTATGTGATGTATAATGTCTGCAAATGAAAATACATTAATATGGTTTGTTTTCGTTTCTATAAATCTATGATTAGCTGAGTCATGAGTGATAATTCAATAAAGATGTTTCTTGTTTAAAAAAAAGAGAGGGGATTGGCTAGGCTTAAAATGGCCTGCAAGGGCAGCTAGCCTAGTACTTACCTATAAACCTATTCACTTGCCATTTCAGCTACCTCCCAGAGCATATAAAGTAAAACTTGATGAGAGAAAATCAGTTGAGATTAAATTAAATTTGCATATGTATATATGAATGGGTGCCATACAAAACTATTGTAACCACTGTATAATTCAGTAAACAAGGCAGTAACATAAGGCAATAACACATAAACTAAAGTAAAATTAGGCTAACTTCACTCTGAGAGAAGTAAAGAGCTTTCAGTATTTAACAACAAAGTCATGGGGCCAGATTCTGGAAGACTTGTCCTCTTAACGTAAGTGACTTTGTCTTGTGTAAGTCTGCCTTGATGCCAGAAGACTTGTTTTTAGTGTGACTTACTCTGCAGGCTCACACTGGAGTAAGTTACTTACACAGACAGTGGGCCCATGATCACAGTATGCATGAATGACGGATACATGTATATTTAACAAGATAAGGACAGGTGAATCTTTGGATATGGCATGATGTGACCAACAGAAAAATTGTGGTAAGGATAACAGTAAAGAACATTTTAAGAATCATCAAGCTTATATTCATGTCTGTCATAAGTAACATTAATTGTTATGTGGTAGTACAGAAATCCTTGTGTAGGAAGGACAATAAATGTGTTTAGAGTGTAGTTGCAATTTAAATGCTTAAAGTGAGGAATGACAGCAAACGTGTCACACCAAAGATGTCCAGGTTCTTCTTCTGTGCGAGGTAGACAGTACAGATGCCAAAATCTCATGTACTGCTACCAGTGTACAGGGAAGATACCAGGTTGGACAGTTGTTGTCAGTACAGGTAAATCAAACATGAGAGAGTGATTAATGTCTGTTTTTCTCTGAATTAAAGTACTGAATTGCCTATGGAAGTTCATGTTAGCTGAAGACTGAATTTTAGCTGCAAAGATAGGAAATTGCATGCATTTCCAGTGAAGCTGCTGTCATTTAAAGAAACACATGGGGACTGGTGGGCCAGATTCATTAACACCTACACTAAGTGTACATGATGTGGTAGAACATCTCTACCACATTTTTGGGGCTTTCTAGTCACTCAGAAAGATTACACTAAGTGTACATGTCATCTATACTTTTTGGTAACCTTTATGAATCCCCTTGATATTTAAGGCTGCAAGAAAATCAGTAGGAAAACTAAAATTAGAATGAAGAAGGTGTGAGTTGTACTTGTGTACTTTATTCACTCAGAACAGTGCACACTTAGCATAGGTGTTAATGATTCCCAGGGCATCTCTGTTGTCACTAACTTCCTACCACCAGTTGTTCACTGGTGAAGGAGCTACAGACCTCCTAATCAATTTATTCTCCAAGCTACTGAGGACTAGCAGAGGATTGTGGCTGTTTCTTGGAGCGGTGTCCTTTTCAGCTTTTCCTAAGATTCCTCAAGGCTAAACTCTTCCTGCTTGGTATTCACAGAAGTATTAGCCTGATAATATAACTGCATGTGCTGAAAATCAGCAAAGCATAAACACCAAAAAAGCAACAAAAAGTGTGTTTGCAGGCAGCAGGTCCCCTACACCCCATAGCCCATTATTTAGACATCTGAAAACTGCAAACAGCACTGCTTACTGTAATCTACCTACATAGACTAATACTATACTGACAATTACATGAAACAATAGTTGTGCATGAGACACCTGATCAAAAACAATCCTAGCAAAAGATGGAGGTATAACAAATCAAAAGGATTTAAGGACTTAATTTGAAACTATCCTTTTTAGAGAAACTGATTCTGAATTTTTCTGGGAAAAATCTGTAAATCTCAACTGTGAACTGTATGACTATTGGAAAAACATATGATTTTCATGAAATGTGGCATTTTAGTCCAAAGCACTCATTTATCACAACCTGGATTTTCCTCCTGTGTACTCTGTATAATATTATCACTTTGTTTTATTGACTTTTCTGCACTTGTAATGTGTATAATTTTGTGTTTGTGTATATATATATATATATATATATATATATATATATATATATATATATATATATATATATATATATATATATATATACTGGATATAAAAAGTGAACACACCTCTGTTAAAATGCCAGGGTTTTGTGGTATAAAAATGAGACCACAATAAATCATTTCAAAACTTTTCCCACCTTTAATGTAACCTATAATCTGTACAATTCAATTGAAAAACAAACAAATCTGTAAGGGGAAAAAATATCAAAAATAAGCTGGTTGCATAAGTGTGCGCACCCTTAAACTAATACTTTGTTGAAGCATCTTTTGATTTAATTACAGCCTTCAGTCTTTTTGGGTACACACCTACTATCAATTAAAGAGACTCTGATTAACCCCAAATAAAGTTCAGCTGTCCTAGTAGGATTTTCCTGACATTTATTCAGTTGCCTGCTACAGCAAAAGCCATGGTTCACACACAGCTTGCAAAGCATCAATGGAATCTCATTGTTCATAGCTTGCATAGGTGTGTACTAGGCTAATGGCCCTGGAGCCTTTACAAGCCTAGCCCATATAAGTGCCCTGGCATCATGCCACCCGACATTAGTTCCCAGTGCCTCTATCAAGAAGAGCTACTGGAGTGATCTTTCTATTTCCCATCCATTCATCAAGATTTCTCTTGAAGAGGGCCAGTGAGGTGCTCTGCTTGACATGTATGGGAGGTCAATTCCAGAGCATGGGCAGTCTCTGGGTTATGAACCTGTCCCTCCAACATGTTCTGTTGATTGTGGTAATGAAGTTGAGGTCTCTGGAATGTGTGGTGTAGACGGATTGGGATTTCTTTAGATGTAGCATTTCTAACAGAGCTGGGTCAGACATGGCTTTGTAAGTCAAGCAGAGATTGCCTCTTAGTAGACGATATGAAACAGAGAATAGCTGTTTTTTTTTTAGTCTGTCCATGTACAACATGTGTTTAAGGCCTAGGATCCTCTTCGTGAGGTACTTCTGTGGCCTTTCCAGCTATTGCATGTGTCTAGTGAGGTACATGCCAAATGGGGAATTATACTCGATGACTGGCCTAATGAAGGAAGAGTAGAGAGAGATGATGACCTCTTTCTTCCTGGATGCAAAACCGTTGGTAATGAGATATGCCACATAGAAGGACTTTCTGACCACAGTGGCAATGTGGTGGTTGAAGGAGAGGTTGCTGTTAACCTGTGTCCCCAGATCTCTTATAACATCAGTGTTCAGTGGGCTACCATCAATGTGGTAATTAGTGGGAAGTGAGTTTTTCCCAACGGGAATGATGACATTTTTTGGCATTAAGCTTAAGGCCATGGTTTTGACACTAGTCGCTGGTCTCAGTGAGGCCTTTCTGTAGGATATCTACATCACTTGGAGAGTTAATAATGGCTCCCAGCTTGCAATCCTTGGTGGACTTCATCAGCAAGAGTCCCTCCATATTGGCCTGGACTTCTGAGAAGTAGATGCCAAACAGGAGAGGACCCAGGACCAATTCCTGTGGGACTCCACTTGTGACTGGTCAGCAGTCTGACTTGGAGTCGGCTACTTTCACAATATGGGTTCTATCTGTGAGCCAATTTGCAACCCACCTAGTAATATAGGGGTTGATGCCTAGTTTAGTGAGTCTATCAATAATTTCTGAGTAGGGAATGGTATCAAAGGCCTTGGCCAGATCGAGGTAGGCTATATGAACTGCCTTTCCCTCATCCACAGCACTGGTGACTGACTCAAAGAAGTCAACCAGGTTGATCAGGCATGATCTACCCTTTACAAAACCAAACTGCGTGGGATCCAGAGTTTGGAGATTCTCTATATCCTTGTTAATTAGGTCCA